>NC_091152.1:59576380-59734660 GCF_040958095.1 Procambarus clarkii | reverse complement strand
TAACACTGGCCCACATGTGTAACACTGTGATCACTCCACTAACAATGGCCGCACACTGCTGTAACACTGCTGTCACTCACACTACCACTTGCTCACATCGTAACACTGTGACACCACACTAACACGCTCACACTGTTTACACTGTGATCACTCACACTAACACTGGTCCTCAACTATGTAACACTTTGATCACCACACTAAACACGCCTCACACTGTGTAACACTGTGATCACTCACACTAACACTGGGCCTCTACAATGTGAACACTGTGATCACTCACACCTAACACTTGCCTTCACCCACTGTGTAACTACTGTGATCACTCACACTAACACTGGCCTCACACTGTGTAACACTGTGATCACTCACACTAACACTGGCCTCACACTGTGTAACACTGGATCACTCACACTAACACTTGCCTCACACTGTGTAACACTGTGATCACTCACACTAACACTGGCCTCACACTGTGTAACACTGTGATCACTCACACTAACACTGGCCTCACACTGTGTAACACTGTGATCACTCACACTAACACTGGCCTCACCACTGTGTAACACTGTGATCACTCACACTAACACTGGCCTCACACTGTGTAACACTGTGATCACTCACACTAACACTGCCTCACACTGTGTAACACTGTGATCACTCACACTAACACTGGCCTCACACTGTGTAACACTGTGATCACTCACACTAACACCTGCCTCACACTGTGTAACACTGTGATCACTCACACTAACACTGGCCTCACACTGTGTAACACTGTGATCACTCACACTAACACTGCCTCACACTGTGTAACACTGTGATCACTCACACTAACACTGGCCTCACACTGTGTAACACTGTGATCACTCACACTAACACTTGCCTCACACTGTGTAACACTGTGATCACTCACACTAACACTGGCCTCACACTGTGTAACACTGTGATCACTCACACTAACACTGGCCTCACACTGTGTAACACTGTGATCACTCACACTAACACTGGCCTCACACTGTGTAACACTGTGATCACTCACACTAACACTGCCTCACACTGTGTAACACTGTGATCACTCACACTAACACTGGCCTCACACTGTGTAACACTGTGATCACTCACACTAACACTGGCCTCACACTGTGTAACACTGTGATCACTCACACTAACACTGGCCTCACACTGTGTAACACTGTGATCACTCACACTAACACTGGCCTCACACTGTGTAACACTGTGATCACTCACACTAACACTGGCCTCACACTGTGTAACACTGTGATCACTCACACTAACACTGGCCTCACACTGTGTAACACTGTGATCACTCACACTAACACTGGCCTCACACTGTGTAACACTGTGATCACTCACACTAACACTGGCCTCACACTGTGTAACACTGTGATCACTCACACTAACACTTGCCTCACACTGTGTAACACTGTGATCACTCACACTAACACTGGCCTCACACTGTGTAACACTGTGATCACTCACACTAACACTGGCCTCACACTGTGTAACACTGTGATCACTCACACTAACACTGGCCTCACACTGTGTAACACTGTGATCACTCACACTAACACTGGCCTCACACTGTGTAACACTGTGATCACTCACACTAACACTGGCCTCACACTGTGTAACACTGTGATCACTCACACTAACACTGGCCTCACACTGTGTAACACTGTGATCACTCACACTAACACTGGCCTCACACTGTGTAACACTGTGATCACTCACACTAACACTGGCCTCACACTGTGTAACACTGTGATCACTCACACTAACACTGGCCTCACACTGTGTAACACTGTGATCACTCACACTAACACTGGCCTCACACTGTGTAACACTGTGATCACTCACACTAACACTGCCTCACACTGTGTAACACTGTGATCACTCACACTAACACTGGCCTCACACTGTGTAACACTGTGATCACTCACACTAACACTGGCCTCACACTGTGTAACACTGTGATCACTCACACTAACACTGCCTCACACTGTGTAACACTGTGATCACTCACACTAACACTGGCCTCACACTGTGTAACACTGTGATCACTCACACTAACACTGGCCTCACACTGTGTAACACTGTGATCACTCACACTAACACTTGCCTCACACTGTGTAACACTGTGATCACTCACACTAACACTGGCCTCACACTGTGTAACACTGTGATCACTCACACTAACACTGGCCTCACACTGTGTAACACTGTGATCACTCACACTAACACTTGCCTCACACTGTGTAACACTGTGATCACTCACACTAACACTGGCCTCACACTGTGTAACACTGTGATCACTCACACTAACACTGGCCTCACACTGTGTAACACTGTGATCACTCACACTAACACTGGCCTCACACTGTGTAACACTGTGATCACTCACACTAACACTGGCCTCACACTGTGTAACACTGTGATCACTCACACTAACACTGGCCTCACACTGTGTAACACTGTGATCACTCACACTAACACTGGCCTCACACTGTGTAACACTGTGATCACTCACACTAACACTGGCCTCACACTGTGTAACACTGTGATCACTCACACTAACACTGGCCTCACACTGTGTAACACTGTGATCACTCACACTAACACTGCCTCACACTGTGTAACACTGTGATCACTCACACTAACACTGGCCTCACACTGTGTAACACTGTGATCACTCACACTAACACTGGCCTCACACTGTGTAACACTGTGATCACTCACACTAACACTTGCCTCACACTGTGTAACACTGTGATCACTCACACTAACACTGGCCTCACACTGTGTAACACTGTGATCACTCACACTAACACTGGCCTCACACTGTGTAACACTGTGATCACTCACACTAACACTGGCCTCACACTGTGTAACACTGTGATCACTCACACTAACACTGGCCTCACACTGTGTAACACTGTGATCACTCACACTAACACTGGCCTCACACTGTGTAACACTGTGATCACTCACACTAACACTGGCCTCACACTGTGTAACACTGTGATCACTCACACTAACACTGGCCTCACACTGTGTAACACTGTGATCACTCACACTAACACTGGCCACACACTGTGTAACACTGTGATCACTCACACTAACACTGGCCTCACACTGTGTAACACTGTGATCACTCACACTAACACTGGCCTCACACTGTGTAACACTGTGATCACTCACACTAACACTGGCCTCACACTGTGTAACACTGTGATCACTCACACTAACACTGGCCTCACACTGTGTAACACTGTGATCACTCACACTAACACTGGCCTCACACTGTGTAACACTGTGATCACTCACACTAACACTGGCCTCACACTGTGTAACACTGTGATCACTCACACTAACACTGGCCTCACACTGTGTAACACTGTGATCACTCACACTAACACTGGCCTCACACTGTGTAACACTGTGATCACTCACACTAACACTGGCCTCACACTGTGTAACACTGTGATCACTCACACTAAACACTGGCCTCACACTGTGTAACACTGTGATCACTCACACTAACACTGGCCTCACACTGTGTAACACTGTGATCACTCACACTAACACTGGCCTCACACTGTGTAACACTGTGATCACTCACACTAACACTGGCCTCACACTGTGTAACACTGTGATCACTCACACTAACACTGGCCTCACACTGTGTAACACTGTGATCACTCACACTAACACTGGCCTCACACTGTGTAACACTGTGATCACTCACACTAACACTGCCTCACACTGTGTAACACTGTGATCACTCACACTAACACTGCCTCACACTGTGTAACACTGTGATCACTCACACTAACACTGGCCTCACACTGTGTAACACTGTGATCACTCACACTAACACTTGCCTCACACTGTGTAACACTGTGATCACTCACACTAACACTGGCCTCACACTGTGTAACACTGTGATCACTCACACTAACACTGGCCTCACACTGTGTAACACTGTGATCACTCATACTAACACTGGCCTCACACTGTGTAACACTGTGATCACTCACACTAACACTGGCCTCACACTGTGTAACACTGTGATCACTCACACTAACACTGGCCTCACACTGTGTAACACTGTGATCACTCACACTAACACTGGCCTCACACTGTGTAACACTGTGATCACTCACACTAACACTGGCCTCACACTGTGTAACACTGTGATCACTCACACTAACACTGGCCTCACACTGTGTAACACTGTGATCACTCACACTAACACTGGCCTCACACTGTGTAACACTGTGATCACTCACACTAACACTGCCTCACACTGTGTAACACTGTGATCACTCACACTAACACACTGGCTCACACTGTGTAACCACTGTGATCACTCACACTAACACTTGCCTCACACTGTGTAACACTGTGATCACTCACACTAACACTGGCCTACACACTGTGTAACACGGTGATCACTCACACTAACACTGGGCCTCCACACTGTGTAAAACTACTGTGATCACTCACACTAACACTGCCTCACACTGTGTAACACTGTGATCACTCACACTAACACTGCCTCACACTGTGTAACACTGTGATCACTCACACTAACACTGCCTCACACTGTGTAACACTGTGATCACTCACACTAACACTGGCCTCACACTGTGTAACACTGTGATCACTCACACTAACACTGGCCTCACACTGTGTAACACTGTGATCACTCACACTAACACTGGCCTCACACTGTGTAACACTGTGATCACTCACACTAACACTGGCCTCACACTGTGTAACACTGTGATCACTCACACTAACACTGGCCTCACACTGTGTAACACTGTGATCACTCACACTAACACTGGCCTCACACTGTGTAACACTGTGATCACTCACACTAACACTGGCCTCACACTGTGTAACACTGTGATCACTCACACTAACACTGGCCTCACACTGTGTAACACTGTGATCACTCACACTAACACTGGCCTCACACTGTGTAACACTGTGATCACTCACACTAACACTGGCCTCACACTGTGTAACACTGTGATCACTCACACTAACACTGCCTCACACTGTGTAACACTGTGATCACTCACACTAACACTGCCTCACACTGTGTAACACTGTGATCACTCACACTAACACTGCCTCACACTGTGTAACACTGTGATCACTCACACTAACACTGCCTCACACTGTGTAACACTGTGATCACTCACACTAACACTGGCCTCACACTGTGTAACACTGTGATCACTCACACTAACACTGGCCTCACACTGTGTAACACTGTGATCACTCACACTAACACTGGCCTCACACTGTGTAACACTGTGATCACTCACACTAACACTGCCTCACACTGTGTAACACTGTGATCACTCACACTAACACTGGCCTCACACTGTGTAACACTGTGATCACTCACACTAACACTGGCCTCACACTGTGTAACACTGTGATCACTCACACTAACACTGGCCTCACACTGTGTAACACTGTGATCACTCACACTAACACTGGCCTCACACTGTGTAACACTGTGATCACTCACACTAACACTGGCCTCACACTGTGTAACACTGTGATCACTCACACTAACACTGGCCTCACACTGTGTAACACTGTGATCACTCACACTAACACTGCCTCACACTGTGTAACACTGTGATCACTCACACTAACACTGCCTCACACTGTGTAACACTGTGATCACTCACACTAACACTGGCCTCACACTGTGTAACACTGTGATCACTCACACTAACACTGCCTCACACTGTGTAACACTGTGATCACTCACACTAACACTGGCCTCACACTGTGTAACACTGTGATCACTCACACTAACACTGGCCTCACACTGTGTAACACTGTGATCACTCACACTAACACTGGCCTCACACTGTGTAACACTGTGATCACTCACACTAACACTGGCCTCACACTGTGTAACACTGTGATCACTCACACTAACACTGGCCTCACACTGTGTAACACTGTGATCACTCACACTAACACTGCCTCACACTGTGTAACACTGTGATCACTCACACTAACACTGGCCTCACACTGTGTAACACTGTGATCACTCACACTAACACTGGCCTCACACTGTGTAACACTGTGATCACTCACACTAACACTGGCCTCACACTGTGTAACACTGTGATCACTCACACTAACACTGGCCTCACACTGTGTAACACTGTGATCACTCACACTAACACTGGCCTCACACTGTGTAACACTGTGATCACTCACACTAACACTGGCCTCACACTGTGTAACACTGTGATCACTCACACTAACACTGGCCTCACACTGTGTAACACTGTGATCACTCACACTAACACTGGCCTCACACTGTGTAACACTGTGATCACTCACACTAACTTACTGGCCATCACACTTGTGTAACACTCGTAGTCACCTTCACTACTAACACTGAGCCTCACATCTGTTGCTGAACACTGTCGATCACTCACACTAACACTAAGAACCACACACTGCTGTAACACTCGTGCATCACTTTCACCACTAATCACCTTCTAGCCTCACACTGTGTAACACTTGTGCATCACTCACACAACACTGACCACACACTGTGTAAACAACTGTGATCACTCCACACTAACACTGCCTCACACTGTGTAACACTGTGATCACTCACACTAACACTGGCCTACACACTGTGTAACACTGTGATCACTCACAATAACACTGGCCTCCACTCTGTGTAACACTGTGATCACTCACACTAACACTGACCACACACTGTGTAACACTGTGATCACTCACACTAACACTGGCCTCACACTTGTGTAACACTGTGATCACTCACACTAACACTGCCCACACACTGTGTAACACCTGTGATCACTCACACTAACACTGCCTCACACTGTGTAACACTGTGATCACTCACACTAACACTGGCCTCACATCTGTGTAACACTGTGATCACTCACACTAACACTGACCACACACTGTGTAACACTGTGATCACTCACACTAACACTGGCCTCACACTGTGTAACACTGTGATCACTCACAACTAACACTGCCTCACACTGTGTAACACTGTGATCACTCACACTAACACTTGCCTCCACACTGTGTAACACTGTGATCACTCACACTAACACTGGACCACACACTGTGTAACACTGTGATCACTCACACTAACACTGGCCTCACACTGTGTAACACTGTGATCACTCACACTAACACTGACCACACACTGTGTAACACTGTGATCACTCACACTAACACTGGCCTCACTCTGTGTAACACTGTGATCACTCACACTAACACTGGCCTCACTATGTAACACTGTGATCACTCACACTAACACTGACCACACACTGTGTAACACTGTGATCACTCACACTAACACTGGCCTCACTCTGTGTAACACTGTGATCACTCACACTAACACGACACACACTGTGTAACACTGTGATCACAACATAAAACACTTGCCTCCACACTGTTGTTATGTACACTGTGATCACTCAACTAACACTGGACACACACTGTGTAACACTTGATTCACTACACTAAACACTGGCCTTCACATGTGTAACCTTGTGATCACTCACACTAACACTGGCCACACACGTGTAACACTGTGATCATCACACTAACACTGGCCTCACTCTGTGTAAACACTGTGATCACTCACACTAACACTGGGCCTTCACTATGTAACACTGTGATCACTCACACTAACACTGACCACACACTGTGTAACACTGTGATCACTCACATAACACTGGCCTCACTCTTTTTTAACACTGTGATCACTCACACAACACTGACCACACACTGTGTAACACTGTGATCACTCACATAACACTGGCCTCACACTGTGTAACACTGTGATCATTCCACACTAACACTGGCCTCACATCTGTGTAACACTGTGATCACTCACACTAACACTGTACCATCACAGTGCTGTGTAACAGTGGTGATCACTCACACTAACACTGACTCACACTGTGTAACACTGTGATCACTCACACTAACACTGGCCATCACACTGTGTAACACTGTGATCACTCACACTAACACTGGCCTCACCACTGTGTAACACTGTGATCACTCACACTAAACACTGCCACACACTGTGTAACACTGTGATCACTCCACCTAACCACTTGCCTCACACTGTGTAACACTGTGATCACTCACCACTAACACTGGCCACACACTGTGTAACACTGTGATCACTCACACTAACCACTGGCCTCACACTGTGTAACACTGTGATCACTCACACTAACACTGGCCACCACTGTGTAACACTGTGATCACTCACACATAACACGGCCTCACACTGTGTAACACTGTGATCACTCACATCTACACTGGCCTCACACTGTGTAACACTGTGATCACTCACACTAACACTGGCCTCACACTGTGTAACACTGTGATCACTCACACTAACACTGGCCTCACACTGTGTAACACTGTGATCACTCACACTAACACTGGCCTCACACTGTGTAACACTGTGATCACTCACACTAACACTGGCCTCACACTGTGTAACACTGTGATCACTCACACTAACACTGGCCTCACACTGTGTAACACTGTGATCACTCACACTAACACTGGCCTCACACTGTGTAACACTGTGATCACTCACACTAACACTGGCCTCACTGTGTAACACTGTGATCACTCACACTAACACTGCCTCACACTGTGTAACACTGTGATCACTCACACTAACACTGGCCTCACACTGTGTAACACTGTGATCACTCACACTAACACTGCCTCACACTGTGTAACACTGTGATCACTCACACTAACACTGGCCTCACACTGTGTAACACTGTGATCACTCACACTAACACTGGCCTCACACTGTGTAACACTGTGATCACTCACACTAACACTGGCCTCACACTGTGTAACACTGTGATCACTCACACTAACACTGGCCTCACACTGTGTAACACTGTGATCACTCACACTAACACTGGCCCACACACTGTGTAACACTGTGATCACTCACACTAACACTGGCCTCACAATGTGTAACACTGTGATCACTCACACTAACACTGGCCACACACTGTGTAACACTGTGATCACTCACACTAAACACTGGACCATCACACTGTGTAACACTGTGATCACTCACACTAACACTGGCCTCACACTGTGTAACACTGTGATCACTCACACTAACACTTGGCCTCACACTGTGTAAACACTGTGATCACTCACACTAACACTGCCTCACACTGTGTAACACTGTGATCACTCACACTAACACTGCCTCACACTGTGTAACACTGTGATCACTCACACTAACACTTGCCTCACACTGTGTAACACTGTGATCACTCACACTACACTGACCACACACTGTGTAACACTGTGATCACTCACACTAACACTGGCCTCACACTGTGTAAACACTGTGATCACTCACACTAACACTGACCATCACACTGTGGTACACTGTGATCACTCACACTAACACTGGCCTCACACTGTTGTAACACTGTGGATCACTCACACTAACACTGGCCACACACTGTGTAACACTGTGATCCACTCACACTAACACTGACCACACACTGTGTAACACTGTGATCACTCACACTAACACTGGCCTCACACTGTGTAACACTGTGATCACTCACACTAACACTGGCCTCACTCTGTGTAACACTGTGATCACTCACACTAACACTGGCCTCACACTGTGTAACACTGTGATCACTCACACTAACACTGGCCCTCACACTGTGTAACACTGTGATCACTCACACTAACACTGGCCTACACACTGTGTAACACTGTGATCACTCACACTAACACTGCCATCACACTGTGTAACACTGTGATCACTCACACTAACACTGGCCTCACTCTGTGTAACACTGTGATCACTCACACTAACACTGACCACACACTGTGTAACACTGTGATCACTCACACTAACACTGGCCTCACACTGTGTAACACTGTGATCACTCACACTAACACTGGCCACACACTGTGTAACACTGTGATCACTCACACTAACACTGGCCTCACACTGTGTAACCACTGTGATCACTCACACTAACACTGGCCTCACACTGTGTAACACTGTGATCACTCACACTAACACTGCCTCACACTGTGTAACACTGTGATCACTCACACTAACACTGGACCTACACACTGTGTAACACTGTGATCACTCACACTAACACTGGCCTCAACACTGTGTAACACTGTGATCACTCACACTAACACTGGCCTCACACTGTGTAACACTGTGATCACTCACACTAACACTGGCCTCACACTGTGTAACACTGTGATCACTCACACTAACACTGCCTCACACTGTGTAACACTGTGATCACTCACACTAACACTGGCCTCACACTGTGTAACACTGTGATCACTCACACTAACACTGGCCTCACACTGTGTAACACTGTGATCACTCACACTAACACTGGCCTCACACTGTGTAACACTGTGATCACTCACACTAACACTGGCCTCACACTGTGTAACACTGTGATCACTCACACTAACACTGACCTACACACTGTGTAACACTGTGATCACTCACACTAACACTGGCCTCACACTGTGTAACACTGTGATCACTCACACTAACACTGGCCTCACACTGTGTAACACTGTGATCACTCACACTAACACTGAGCCATCACACTGTGTAACACTGTGATCACTCACACTAACACTGGCCTCACACTGTGTAACACTGTGATCACTCACACTAACACTGACCACACACTGTGTAACACTGTGATCACTCACACTAACACTGGCCTCACACTGTGTAACACTGTGATCACTCACACTAACACTGGCCTCACACTGTGTAACACTGTGATCACTCACACTAACACTGGCCTCACACTGTGTAACACTGTGATCACTCACACTAACACTGGCCACACACTGTGTAACACTGTGATCACTCACACTAACACTGGCCACACACTGTGTAACACTGTGATCACTCACACTAACACTGGCCTCACACTGTGTAACACTGTGATCACTCACACTAACACTGGCCACACACTGTGTAACACTGTGATCACTCACACTAACACTGGCCTCACACTGTGTAACACTGTGATCACTCACACTAACACTGGCCACACACTGTGTAACACTGTGATCACTCACACTAACACTGGCCTCACACTGTGTAACACTGTGATCACTCACACTAACACTGACCACACACTGTGTAACACTGTGATCACTCACACTAACACTGGCCTCACACTGTGTAACACTGTGATCACTCACACTAACACTGGCCACACACTGTGTAACACTGTGATCACTCACACTAACACTGGCCTCACACTGTGTAACACTGTGATCACTCACACTAACACTGGCCACACACTGTGTAACACTGTGATCACTCACACTAACACTGGCCTCACACTGTGTAACACTGTGATCACTCACACTAACACTGCCTCACACTGTGTAACACTGTGATCACTCACACTAACACTGGCCTACACACTGTGTAACACTGTGATCACTCACACTAACACTGGCCTCACACTGTGTAACACTGTGATCACTCACACTAACACTGGCATCACACTGTGTAACACTGTGATCACTCACACTAACACTGACCACACACTGTGTAACACTGTGATCACTCACACTAACACTGGCCTCACACTGTGTAACACTGTGATCACTCACACTAACACTGGCCACACACTGTGTAACACTGTGATCACTCACACTAACACTGGCCTCACACTGTGTAACACTGTGATCACTCACACTAACACTGGCCTCACACTGTGTAACACTGTGATCACTCACACTAACACTTGCCTCACACTGTGTAACACTGTGATCACTCACACTAACACTGGCCTCACACTGTGTAACACTGTGATCACTCACACTAACACTGGCCTCACACTGTGTAACACTGTGATCACTCACACTAACACTGACCACACACTGTGTAACACTGTGATCACTCACACTAACACTGGCCTCACACTGTGTAACACTGTGATCACTCACACTAACACTGGCCTCACTCTGTGTAACACTGTGATCACTCACACTAACACTGACCACACACTGTGTAACACTGTGATCATTCACACTAACACTGGCCTCACTCTGTGTAACACTGTGATCACTCACACTAACACTGACCACACACTGTGTAACACTGTGATCACTCACACTAACACTTGCCTCACACTGTGTAACACTGTGATCACTCACACTAACACTGGCCACACACTGTGTAACACTGTGATCACTCACACTAACACTGGCCTCACTCTGTGTAACACTGTGATCACTCACACTAACACTGACCACACACTGTGTAACACTGTGATCACTCACACTAACACTTGCCTCACACTGTGTAACACTGTGATCACTCACACTAACACTGGCCACACACTGTGTAACACTGTGATCACTCACACTAACACTGGCCTCACACTGTGTAACACTGTGATCACTCACACTAACACTGACCACACACTGTGTAACACTGTGAACACTCACACTAACACTGACCACACACTGTGTAACACTGTGATCACTCACACTAACACTGGCCTCACACTGTGTAACACTGTGATCACTCACACTAACACTGGCCTCACACTGTGTAACACTGTGATCACTCACACTAACACTGACCACACACTGTGTAACACTGTGATCACTCACACTAACACTGGCCTCACACTGTGTAACACTGTGATAACTCACACTAACACTGACCACACACTGTGTAACACTGTGATCACTCACACTAACACTGGCCTCACACTGTGTAACACTGTGATCACTCACACTAACACTTGCCTCACACTGTGTGACACTGTGATCACTCACACTAACACTGGCCTCACACTGTGTAACACTGTGATCACTCACACTAACACTGGCCTCACACTGTGTAACACTGTGATCACTCACACTAACACTGGCCTCACTCTGTGTAACACTGTGACCACTCACACTAACACTGACCACACACTGTGTAACACTGTGATCATTCACACTAACACTGGCCTCACTCTGTGTAACACTGTGATCACTCACACTAACACTGACCACACACTGTGTAACACTGTGATCACTCACACTAACACTTGCCTCACACTGTGTAACACTGTGATCACTCACACTAACATTGGCCACACACTGTGTAACACTGTGATCACTCACACTAACACTGGCCTCACTCTGTGTAACACTGTGATCACTCACACTAACACTGACCACACACTGTGTAACACTGTGATCACTCACACTAACACTTGCCTCACACTGTGTAACACTGTGATCACTCACACTAACACTGGCCACACACTGTGTAACACTGTGATCACTCACACTAACACTGGCCTCACACTGTGTAACACTGTGATCACTCACACTAACACTGACCACACACTGTGTAACACTGTGAACACTAACACTAACACTGACCACACACTGTGTAACACTGTGATCACTCACACTAACACTGGCCTCACACTGTGTAACACTGTGATCACTCACACTAACACTGGCCTCACACTGTGTAACACTGTGATCACTCACACTAACACTGACCACACACTGTGTAACACTGTGATCACTGACACTAACACTGGCCTCACACTGTGTGACACTGTGATCAATGACACTAACACTGGCCTCACACTGTGTAACACTGTGATCACTCACACTAACACTGGCCTCACACTGTGTAACACTGTGATCACTCACACTAACACTGGCCTCACTCTGTGTAACACTGTGATCACTCACACTAACACTGGCCTCACACTGTGTAACACTGTGATCACTCACACTAACACTGGCCTCACTCTGTGTAACACTGTGATCACTCACACTAACACTGACCACACACTGTGTAACACTGTGATCACTCACACTAACACTTGCCTCACACTGTGTAACACTGTGATCACTCACACTAACACTGGCCACACACTGTGTAACACTGTGATCACTCACACTAACACTGGCCTCACACTGTGTAACACTGTGATCACTCACACTATCACTGGCCACACACTGTGTAACACTGTGATCACTCACACTAACACTGGCCTCACACTGTGTAACACTGTGATCACCCACACTAACACTGACCACACACTGTGTAATACTGTGATCACTCACACTAACACTGACCACACACTGTGTAATACTGTGATCACTCACACTAACACTGACCACACACTGTGTAACACTGTGAACACTCACACTAACACTGACCACACACTGTGTAACACTGTGATCACTCACACTAACACTGGCCTCACACTGTGTAACACTGTGATCACTCACACTAACACTAAACACACACTGTGTAACACTGTGATCACTCACACTAACACTGGCCTCACACTGTGTAACACTGTGATCACTCACACTAACACTGGCCACACACTGTGTAACACTTTGATCACTCACACTAACACTGACCACACTCTGTGTAACACTGTGATCACTCACACTAACACTGGCCTCACTCTGTGTAACACTGTGATCACTCACACTAACACTGACCACACACTGTGTAACACTGTGATCACTCACACTAACACTGGCCTCACACTGTGTAACACTGTGATCACTCACACTGACACTGACCACACACTGTGTAACACTGTGATCACTCACACTAACACTGGCCTCACTCTGTGTAACACTGTGATCACTCACACTAACACTGGCCTCACACTGTGTAACACTGTGATCACTCACACTAACACTGGCCTCACTCTGTGTAACACTGTGATCACTCACACTAACACTGACCACACACTGTGTAACACTGTGATCACTCACACTAACACTGGCCTCACTCTGTGTAACACTGTGATCACTCACACTAACACTTGCCTCACACTGTGTAACACTGTGATCACTCACACTAACACTGACCACACACTGTGTAACACTGTGATCACTCACACTAACACTGACCACACACTGTGTAACACTGTGATCACTCACACTAACACTGGCCTCACACTGTGTAACACTGTGATCTCTCACACTAACACTGACCACACACTGAGTAACACTGTGATCACTCACACTAACACTGGCCTCACACTGTGTAACACTGTGATCACTCACACTAACACTGACCTCACACTGTGTAACACTGTGATCACTCACACTAACACTGACCACACACTGTGTAACACTGTGATCACTCACACTAATGTAACACTGTAAAAGTGTTTGGTTTAGGTTAATACATACATAGAGTACATGAGTCACAGACAAGGATCTGAGAGGCGCCAGTTGTCTGCCTGAGATCTCACACCTCAAAGCGTTAATGACCCCAAGTGACCTGAGGTCAGATCATGATAATTTCACCTTGCTTCCGCTAAGCGTATAATTGGAGCCGGGTAGCCTTCAAACATGCCGACGTTTAAGGAGTGGCTTGGTAGTGCCGGAGGCTATCTACTTGTGGGCGGAGTTAGCTACTAGGTTCCCCAATAAATACTCGGAGAACTATCGAGCATGGAGCATTAACAGACAGAACGGCAGTCAGGATTGCAGAAGAGACGGCCTAGCAGGAAGGCTGTCGGCCGGCAGGGCGGGAGTCTCTGTCAACTACTGACCCCCCCCCCCCCTCTCTATTCAACTTAGACTCAGTCCTCGGTGAGTGAACATTTAGGTGACTTGGTCGTGTTTACATATGTTGTGTGATGATCAGGGGCAGTCAAGTTGTAGGGTTCTCGGATTCTTGGATGATGACTCACTTTGCATATTAAACTAGAACATTTTAATTGAATTGCTAAATTATGATACTTCATGTGAAATATAATTATGAATTTATTATTTAAATTGTGTTTAACTTTGTTCCCTAGAGCTTTGAGTTGAGGATTTGAGAAAGCCTCTGTGGTTACTGGGTTCATGATATAAATGAGTACATGATAAAGATGGGACCATACTAATAATGATCTCTTGATAACATCTTTTGAATATTTTGATACAGGCAAGTTCCATTCCTTGTCTTGTATGTAATGATCATGAATGGATGGTGGCAGCATTTCGTCTTCTACTATCTACTCTTCTACTTCTACTATCTACTCTTCTACTTCTACCTATCTACACCTCTCCCTCCACCCCCTCTCTAAACTCTCACTTTCAACTAATGACCCTCCTCGCCCCTCCCACCTCCCTACCTCTCACCCCAAACCCTCACTAATTAGTTTGTGGACCCCAGGACGGACGGACCCCAGTGGACCCCAAGACGGACGGACCCCAGTGGACCCCAGGTCGTTCTGCAGACGAACCCAGACGACCCAGTAAAGATGGAAGAGGAACAACGACTCCAGTCTGTCCCACCAACATCGGTCTACCCAGGACGGACCCCAATGGACCCCAGGTCGCTTGTCAAAGACCCATGGGAGGAGGAAGAGAGAAGAAAGAAGAGAGAAGAAGGAAGAGAGAAGAAAGAAGAGAGAAGAAAGAAGATAAGACAAGCTGAGTGAGACACGATGCCTCGTGTCCCTTGCTGGTATCAGCATCATTGCATGGAGCGTAATTGCAAGACAGGATCGTTTGCCTTAACTGGCCGCCCCTCCTACAAGCATGTTGCTCTGTTGAGTGATTCTTCCTGTGTCATGCGGACTTGATGTGGCTGTCAGAAGTAGCTCTCTGAAGGAGGCGTGCTGGAGCAACAGGGAGGAAGAAGAGTAGGATGGGATTTCTACTGTTGGCAACTATATGAAGGTCTCGAAACTTGTAGTCCCTATAGCTGTGAAGAACCCCAATATACGTCTCTCATGGTGACTGACGTAGGGCCAATTACAGATCAGCTGGGACAACCGAATTCCACGGTCCTGTGCGCAGTTCAAGTAGTAACGGCTTTCGGGTTGACCAAGGGTTGTTGTGCGTTAACGACGGAGAAGCGACGGAGGCAGTTGTGTTGAAGAAATGTGGTACAGGATTATCTACAAGACCAAGCAGTGACGTCGCCCAGCCAGAGACAATGGACGTCTGTCTACATATTTCATTTTTTAGAGTAGGATGATGTATATTTGTTTAGCTAGGATGTATTTTTTTTTTTCGTTAATAAAGTTGTTGCACACAGCTAGCTTGCTTTAGCAGTGTTGCAAAAACTTTATTTCGGGGAGAAGGGGAGATGTAACACTGTAAAAGTGTTTGGGTTAGTTTATTTAAAATATATATAGAGTACACGAGTCACAGACAAGGATCTGAGAGGCGCCAGTTGTCTGCCTGAGATCTCACACCTCTAACCGTTAATGACCCCAAGTGACCTGAGGTCAGATCATGATAATTTCACCTTGCTTCCGCTAAGCGTATAATTGGAGCCGGGTAGCCTTCAAACATGCCGACGTTTAAGGAGTGGCTTGGTAGTGCCGGAGGCTATCTACTTGTGGGCGGAGTTAGCTACTAGGTTCCCCAATATAAACTCGGAGAGCTATCCAGCATGGAGCATTAACAGACAGAGCAGCAGACGAGCCAGGAGAGCAGAGAGAAGACAGCCCTATCAGGGAGGCTGTCGGCCGGCAGGGGCGAGACAGTCTCTGTCAAACTACAAACCCCCCCCCCCTCTCTATTCAACTTAGACTCAGTCCTCGGTGAGTGAACATTAAGGTGACTTGGTCGTGTTTACATATGTTGTGTGATGATCAGGGGCAGTCAAGTTGTAGGGTTCTCGAATTCTTGGATGATGACTCACTTTGCATATTAAACTGGAACATTTTAATTGAATTGCTAAATTATGATACTTCATGGGAAATATAATTATGAATTTATTATTTAAATTGTGTTTAACTTTGTTCCCTAGAGATTTTGAGTTGAGGTGAGAAAGCCTCTGTGGTTACTGGTTTCATGATATTAACGAGTACATGTTTGGATGATATCATGATATTAACGAGTACATGTTTGGATTTAGTTAGAGCTATTTCCCCCACCCCCCGTTACAATGTTGGCAGCGGTGTTGAACAATGTTTAAGGTATTGGTGTTCTTTTAACATTGTTCAGTCCCACGTGTCTTTTTGCCGCTCAGGCGCTATCAGGGAGATCTTGACAGGTGTTTATTATTCGCGAGTTAGCGAACTTTTTTCAGGCTAGGAGATAGTGATTCTCTAGTGTTGTGGTTTAGTGATTTTGTGAGTTTTGTGAAGTTCAGGGAATGTTCACCAGAACTTGCGTGTGTAGTGATTAATGTTAGTGATAAGATTTGGTGATTTGGGAACCTAGCGGTTGGTGGGTAGGGGAGGTCACCTGAGTGTGACAGGTGACCTCGCATGTCCCACGGGGACACCCAGCCACCGCTGGTCTCCAGGTCAGTGGGGAGTGGCAGGTGTAGTTCTTAAATAGATTTTAAGTAGTTTTTAGTGGTTCTGCTCAGATTATTGCGATCGACTGTTTTACTCCATTTGAACGCAATAACCCGAGGTGTACTGGTCTTGTACAGCATGCTAGGGGGAGGCTTAGTATGTCAGTAGACTTCACGTTGGGAACGCTCGACGTTAGATAGTCTGGTCACAGGGGTGGCAACAGTTTGGAGTTGTTGACCGGCGGAGATGCTAGGGAGACACTCTGGGTCACGTAGGTGGCTGTAGGTTAAGGGTGGGAGTAATGATTAATTATGTACTTAAGATTAGGAACGGTACAGTTAAGTTGAGGCTAGTGTTTGTCTATTAGTATTGATTTTTTTGTGTGTGACAAGTTAAAAGTAGTGATGCCCTTATTCTCTCTTCTCTAACTTTACTCTGTTACTGTTTTATGTTCCACCAAGTCAATATCATTCAGAGTTAATTGGATTATTAAAAAAAAAAAAAAAAAATTGAAGTGTAGTTGTTGCCAGGAGGAGAGCGTTATGATATAACTGTGTAACCCTATACAAACTACAGGGTCACACAACAGCATGGAACACGGGTATTGTCGCCTTTATGTTCAATTCACAGGTGGGAGCCAGAGGAGAGGCGCGACGCATATACAGAAGAGGGAGACGGCTGCTGTGTACCACACTCAGGGGCGTTTATCACCCCCACCACGACCAGCCCACTACCTGGAGGTCATGGCTCCACCACCACCACCACCCCAGGGGACCCCAAGATGCAGCCCTCTCGGTCGGTCAACATTGGTCTACCCAGTGGACCCCAGGACGGACGGACCCCAGTGGACCCCAAGACTTACGGACCCCCAGTGGACCCCAGGTCGTTCTGCAGACGACCCCAGACGACTCCAGTCTGTCCCACCAACATCGGTCTACCCAGGATGGACCCAGGACGGACAGACCCCAATGGACCCCAGGTCGCTTGTCAAAGACCCATGGGAGGAGGAAGAGAGAAGAAAGAAGAGAGAAGAAAGAAGAGAGAAGAAGGAAGAGAGAAGAAAGAAGAGAGAAGAAAGAAGATAAGACAAGCTGAGTGAGACACGATGCCTCGTGTCCCTTGCTGGTATCAGCATCATTGCATGGAGCGTAATTGCAAGACAGGATCGTTTGCCTTAACTGGCCGCCCCTCCTACAAGCATGTTGCTCTGTTGAGTGATTCTTCCTGTGTCATGCGGACTTGATGTGGCTGTCAGAAGTAGCTCTCTGAAGGAGGCGTGCTGGAGCAACAGGGAGGAAGAAGAGTAGGATGGGATTTCTACTGTTGGCAACTATATGAAGGTCTCGAAACTTGTAGTCCCTATAGCTGTGAAGAACCCCAATATACGTCTCTCATGGTGACTGACGTAGGGCCAATTACAGATCAGCTGGGACAACCGAATTCCACGGTCCTGTGCGCAGTTCAAGTAGTAACGGCTTTCGGGTTGACCAAGTGTTGTTGTGCGTTAACGACGGAGAAGCGACGGAGGCAGTTGTGTTGAAGAAATGTGGTGCAGGATTATCTACAAGACCAAGCAGTGACGTCGCCCAGCCAGAGACAATGGACGTCTGTCTACATATTTCATTTTTTAGAATAGGATGATGTATATTTGTTTAGCTAGGATGTATTCTTTTCGTTAATAAAGTTGTCGCACACAGCTAGCTTGCTTTAGCAGTGTTGCAAAAACTTTATTTTCGGGGAGAAGGGGAGATGTAACACTGTAAAAGTGTTTGGTTTAGGTTAATACATACATAGAGTACATGAGTCACAGACAAGGATCTGAGAGGCGCCAGTTGTCTGCCTGAGATCTCACACCTCAAAGCGTTAATGACCCCAAATGACCTGAGGTCAGATCATGATAATTTCACCTTGCTTCCGCTAAGCGTATAATTGGAGCCGGGTAGCCTTCAAACATGCCGACGTTTAAGGAGTGGCTTGGTAGTGCCGGAGGCTATCTACTTGTGGGCGGAGTTAGCTACTAGGTTCCCCAATAAATACTCGGAGAACTATCGAGCATGGAGCATTAACAGACAGAACGGCAGTCAGGATTGCAGAAGAGACGGCCTAGCAGGAAGGCTGTCGGCCGGCAGGGCGGGAGTCTCTGTCAACTACAGACCCCCCCCCCCCTCTCTATTCAACTTAGACTCAGTCCTCGGTGAGTGAACATTTAGGTGACTTGGTCGTGTTTACATATGTTGTGTGATGATCAGGGGCAGTCAAGTTGTAGGGTTCTCGGATTCTTGGATGATGACTCACTTTGCATATTAAACTAGAACATTTTAATTGAATTGCTAAATTATGATACTTCATGTGAAATATAATTATGAATTTATTATTTAAATTGTGTTTAACTTTGTTCCCTAGAGCTTTGAGTTGAGGATTTGAGAAAGCCTCTGTGGTTACTGGGTTCATGATATAAATGAGTACATGATAAAGATGGGACCATACTAATAATGATCTCTTGATAACATCTTTTGAGAATTTTGTGATACAGACAAGTTCCATTCCTTGTCTTGTATGTAATGATCAGGAATGGATGGTGGCAGCATTTCGTCTTCTACTATCTACTCTTCTACTTCTACTATCTACTCTTCTACTTCTACCTATCTACACCTCTCCCTCCACCCCCTCTCTAAACTCTCACTTTCAACTAATGACCCTCCTCGCTCCTCCCACCTCTCTCCCTCTCACCCCCAAGCCCTCACTAATTACTTCACTATTCATTTCTTTCCTTTCGTTTTCTCTTATACGTTTGTGGCAGTGATTAGGTATTCTAGAGTTCTCTCTAGAGTTTCGGGTAACTGTTCAAGTTACGGCGCCTTGTAGTCTTAGCACCTAGGTAGTCAAATACCTAGGTTACAAGGTGTTGAACGAGAGAGGTTGCCTTAGGAACTCTGGAGGTGCTCTAGAATAGTTAGCTAACTGGAGACGGGATAACGGACAAGAGAGAGCTGTTTCCCCCGGCCTCGTTAGTTAACTGGGGGGGTGGAATAATGGACAAGATAGAGCTATTTCCCCCACCCCCCGTTACACTAACACTGACCACACACTGTGTAACACTGTGATCACTCACACTAACACTGACCACACTGTGTAACACTGTGATCACTCACACTAACACTGACCACACTGTGTAACACTGTGATCACTCACACTAACACTGACCACGCACTGTGTAACACTGTGATCACTCACACTAACACTGGCCTCACACTGTGTAACACTGTGATCACTCACACTAACACTGGCCTCACACTGTGTAACACTGTTATCACTCACACTAACACTGGCCTCACACTGTGTAACACTGTGATCACTCACACTAACACTGACCTCACACTGTGTAACACTGTGATCACTCACACTAACACTGACCTCACACTGTGTAACACTGTGATCACTCACACTAACACTGACCACACACTGTAACACTGTGATCACTCACACTAACACTGGCCTCACACACTGTAACACTGTGATCACTCACACTAACACTGACCACACACAGTAACACTGTGATCACTCACACTAACACTGGCCTCACACTGTGTAACACTGTGATCACTCACACAAACACTGACCACACACTGTGTAACACTGTGATCACTCACACTAACACTGGCCTCACACTGTAACACTGTGATCACTCACACTAACACTGGCCTCACACACTGTAACACTGTGATCACTCACACTAACACTGACCACACACTGTAACACTGTGATCACTCACACTAACACTGGCCTCACGCTGTGTAACACTGTGATCACTCACACTAACACTGACCACACACTGTGTAACACTGTGATCACTCACACTAACACTGGCCTCACTCTGTGTAACACTGTGTCCTCTCACACTAACACTGACCACACACTGTGTAACACTGTGATCACTCACACTAACACTGGCCTCACTCTGTGTAACACTGTGATCACTCACACTAACACTTGCCTCACACTGTGTAACACTGTGATCACTCACACTAACACTGACCACACACTGTGTAACACTGTGATCACTCACACTAACACTTGCCTCACACTGTGTAACACTGTGATCACTCACACTAACACTGGCCACACACTGTGTAACACTGTGATCACTCACACTAACACTGGCCTCACTCTGTGTAACACTGGCCTCACTCTGTGTAACACTGTGATCACTCACACTAACACTGACCACACACTGTGTAACACTGTGATCACTCACACTAACACTTGCCTCACACTGTGTAACACTGTGATCACTCACACTAACACTGGCCACACACTGTGTAACACTGTGATCACTCACACTAACACTGGCCTCACACTGTGTAACACTGTGATCACTCACACTAACACTGACCACACACTGTGTAACACTGTGAACACTCACACTAACACTGACCACACACTGTGTAACACTGTGATCACTCACACTAACACTGGCCTCACACTGTGTAACACTGTGATCACTCACACTAACACTGGCCTCACACTGTGTAACACTGTGATCACTCACACTAACACTGACCACACACTGTGTAACACTGTGATCACTCACACTAACACTGGCCTCACACTGTGTAACACTGTGATCACTCACACTAACACTGACCACACACTGTGTAACACTGTGATCACTCACACTAACACTGGCCTCACACTGTGTAACACTGTGATCACTCACACTAACACTTGCCTCACACTGTGTAACACTGTGATCACTCACACTAACCCTGACCACACACTGTGTAACACTGTGATCACTCACACTAACACTGGCCTCACACTGTGTAACACTGTGATCACTCACACTAACACTGGCCTCACTGTGTAACACTGTGACCACTCACACTAACACTGACCACACACTGTGTAACACTGTGATCATTCACACTAACACTGGCCTCACTCTGTGTAACACTGTGATCACTCACACTAACACTGACCACACACTGTGTAACACTGTGATCACTCACACTAACACTTGCCTCACACTGTGTAACACTGTGATCACTCACACTAACATTGGCCACACACTGTGTAACACTGTGATCACTCACACTAACACTGGCCTCACTCTGTGTAACACTGTGATCACTCACACTAACACTGACCACACACTGTGTAACACTGTGATCACTCACACTAACACTTGCCTCACACTGTGTAACTCTGTGATCACTCACACTAACACTGGCCACACACTGTGTAACACTGTGATCACTCACACTAACACTGGCCTCACACTGTGTAACACTGTGATCACTCACACTAACACTGACCACACACTGTGTAACACTGTGAACACTCACACTAACACTGACCACACTGTGTAACACTGTGATCACTCACACTAACACTGGCCTCACACTGTGTAACACTGTGATCACTCACACTAACACTGGCCTCACACTGTGTAACACTGTGATCACTCACACTAACACTGACCACACACTGTGTAACACTGTGATCACTGACACTAACACTGGCCTCACACTGTGTAACACTGTGATCACTCACACTAACACTTGCCTCACACTGTGTAACACTGTGATCACTCACACTAACACTGGCCTCACACTGTGTAACACTGTGATCACTCACACTAACACTGGCCTCACTCTGTGTAACACTGTGATCACTCACACTAACACTGACCACACACTGTGTAACACTGTGATCATTCACACTAACACTGGCCTCACTCTATGTAACACTGTGATCACTCACACTAACACTGACCACACACTGTGTAACACTGTGATCACTCACACTAACACTTGCCTCACACTGTGTAACACTGTGATCACTCACACTAACACTGGCCACACACTGTGTAACACTGTGATCACTCACACTAACACTGGCCTCACACTGTGTAACACTGTGATCACTCACACTATCACTGGCCACACACTGTGTAACACTGTGATCACTCACACTGACACTGGCCTCACACTGTGTAACACTGTGATCACTCACACTAACACTGACCACACACTGTGTAATACTGTGATCACTCACACTAACACTGGCATCACACTGTGTAACACTGTGATCACTCACACTAACACTAACCACACACTGTGTAACACTGATCACTCACACTAACACTGGCCTCACACTGTCTAACACTTTGATCACTCACACTAACACTGGCCACACACTGTGTAACACTTTGATCACTCACACTAACACTGACCACACTCTGTGTAACACTGTGATCACTCACACTAACACTGGCCTCACTCTGTGTAACACTGTGATCACTCACACTAACACTGACCACACACTGTGTAACACTGTGATCACTCACACTAACACTGGCCTCACACTGTGTAACACTGTGATCACTCACACTGACACTGACCACACACTGTGTAACACTGTGATCACTCACACTAACACTGGCCTCACTCTGTGTAACACTGTGATCACTCACACTAACACTGGCCTCACACTGTGTAACACTGTGATCACTCACACTAACACTGGCCTCACTCTGTGTAACACTGTGATCACTCACACTAACACTGACCACACACTGTGTAACACTGTGATCACTCACACTAACACGGGCCTCACTCTGTGTAACACTGTGATCACTCACACTAACACTTGCCTCACACTGTGTAACACTGTGATCACTCACACTAACACTGACCACACACTGTGTAACACTGTGATCACTCACACTAGCACTGACCACACACTGTGTAACACTGTGATCACTCACACTAACACTGGCCTCACACTGTGTAACACTGTGATCACTCACACTAACACTGACCACACACTGAGTAACACTGTGATCACTCACACTAACACTGGCCTCACACTGTGTAACACTGTGATCACTCACACTAACACTGACCTCACACTGTGTAACACTGTGATCACTCACACTAACACTGACCACACACTGTGTAACACTGTGATCACTCACACTAACACTGACCACACACTGTGTAACACTGTGATCACTCACACTAACACTGACCACACTGTGTAACACTGTGATCACTCACACTAACACTGACCACGCACTGTGTAACACTGTGATCACTCACACTAACACTGGCCTCACTCTGTGTAACACTGTGATCACTCACACTAACACTGACCACACACTGTGTAACACTGTGATCACTCACACTAACACTTGCCTCACACTGTGTAACACTGTGATCACTCACACTAACACTGGCCACACACTGTGTAACACTGTGATCACTCACACTAACACTGGCCTCACACTGTGTAACACTGTGATCACTCACACTAACACTGACCACACACTGTGTAACACTGTGAACACTCACACTAACACTGACCACACACTGTGTAACACTGTGATCACTCACACTAACACTGGCCTCACACTGTGTAACACTGTGATCACTCACACTAACACTGGCCTCACACTGTGTAACACTGTGATCACTTACACTAACACTGACCACACACTGTGTAACACTGTGATCACTCACACTAACACTGGCCTCACACTGTGTAACACTGTGATCACTCACACTAACACTGACCACACACTGTGTAACACTGTGATCACTCACACTAACACTGGCCTCACACTGTGTAACACTGTGATCATTCACACTAACACTGGCCTCACTCTGTGTAACACTGTGATCACTCACACTAACACTGACCACACACTGTGTAACACTGTGATCACTCACACTAACACTTGCCTCACACTGTGTAACACTGTGATCACTCACACTAACACTGGCCTCACTCTGTGTAACACTGTGATCACTCACACTAACACTTGCCTCACACTGTGTAACACTGTGATCACTCACACTAACACTGACCACACACTGTGTAACACTGTGATCACTCACACTAACACTGGCCTCACACTGTGTAACACTGTGATCACTCACACTAACACTGGCCTCACTCTGTGTAACACTGTAATCACTCACACTAACACTGACCACACACTGCGTAACACTGTGTGTAACACTCACACTGTCTGCTTCCCTTGTTGACTCCTCACTGTCTGCTTCCCTTGTTGACTCCTCACTGTCTGCTTCCCTTGTTGACTCCTCACTGTCTGCTTCCCTTGTTGACTCCTCACTGTCTGCTTCCCTTGCTGACTCCTCACTGTCTGCTTCCCTTGTTGACTCACACTGTCTGCTTCCCTTGTTGACTCCTCACTGTCTGCTTCCCTTGTTGACTCCTCATTGTCTGCTTCCCTTTTTGACTCCACACTGTCTGCTTCCCTTGTTGACTCAAACTGTCTGCTTCCCTTGTTGACTCCACACTGTCTGCTTCCCTTGTTGACTCACACTGTCTGCTTCCCTTGTTGACTCACACTGTCTGCTTCCCTTGTTGACTCACACTGTCTGCTTCCCTTGTTGACTCCACACTGTCTGCTTCCCTTGTTGACTCCTCACTGTCTGCTTCCCTTGTTGACTCACACTGTCTGCTTCCCTTGTTGACTCCTCATTGTCTGCTTCCCTTCTTGACTCCACACTGTCTGCTTCCCTTGTTGACTCCACACTGTCTGCTTCCCTTGTTGACTCCACACTGTCTGCTTCTCTAGTTGACTCCACACTGTCTGCTTCCCTTGTTGACTCCACACTGTCTGCTTTCCTTGTTGACTCCTCATTGTCTGCTTCCCTTGTTGACGCCACACTGTCTGCTTCCCTTGTTGACTCCACACTGTCTGCTTCCCTTGTTGACTCCACACTGTCTGCTTCCCTTGTTGACTTCACACTGTCTGCTTCCCTTGTTGACTCCACACTGTCTGCTTCCCTTGTTGACTCCTCACTGTCTGCTTCCCTTGTTGACTCCTCATTGTCTGCTTCCATTGTTGACTCCACACTGTCTGCTTCCCTTGTTGACTCCTCATTGTCTGCTTCCCTTGTTGACTCCTCATTGTCTGCTTCCATTGTTGACTCCACACTGTCTGTTTCCCTTGTTGACTCCACACTGTCTGCTTCCTTTGTTGACTCACACTGTCTGCTTCCCTTGTTGACTCACACTGTCTGCTTCCCTTGTTGACTCCACACTGTCTGCTTCCCTTGTTGACTCACACTGTCTGCTTCCCTTGTTGACTCACACTGTCTGCTTCCCTTGTTGACTCACACTGTCTGCTTCCCTTGTTGACTCCACACTGTCTGCTTCCCTTGTTGACTCCTCACTGTCTGCTTCCCTTGTTGACTCACACTGTCTGCTTCCCTTGTTGACTCCTCATTGTCTGCTTCCCTTCTTGACTCCACACTGTCTGCTTCCCTTGTTGACTCCACACTGTCTGCTTCCTTTCTTGACTCCACACTGTCTGCTTCCCTTGTTGATTCCACACTGTCTGCTTCCCTTGTTGACTCCACACTGTCTGCTTCCCTTGTTGACTCCTCATTGTCTGCTTCCCTTGTTGACTCCACACTGTCTGCTTCCCTTGTTGACTCCACACTGTCTGCTTCCCTTGTTGACTCCACACTGTCTGCTTCCCTTGTTGACTCCACACTGTCTGCTTCCCTTGTTGACTCCTCATTGTCTGCTTCCATTGTTGACTCCACACTGTCTGCTTCCCTTGTTGACTCCACACTGTCTGCTTCCCTTGTTGACTCCACACTGTCTGCTTCCCTTGTTGACTCCTCATTGTCTGCTTCCCTTGTTGACTCCTCATTGTCTGCTTCCCTTGTTGACTCCACACTGTCTGCCTGTTCTATTCGTAAGTGACCAAGTGGTTGGGCACCATTCCTTCCCCCGTCTCATCTCAAATCTTTATCCTGACTTCTTCCCAGTGGTATATAGTCGTAATGGCTTGGCGCTTTCCCCCTGATAGTTCCCTCCCCTTCCCAGGCTTAATGCCGACGGTAAATGATTCAACAATTAATTATATCACACATTATTGGTTACCTTGAAGTCGGCGAATATATGATTCTTCAGTTATATATTTTTATTATATGTTGAAGTACTAAAATAACTCGCTACATTTGCCCATAAATACAGATAAAGCTTAATAATAACTTATACTCCACATGTTGCGAGCTCTGAGGAATTGTGTAATAAACTGTGCAGCAATATTCAGGTGTAGGCAGAACGTGTACAGCACTTGGTAAGGTACACTATTCTAAGCTTACCCTGGGTGCTACAGCTGACCTAAGCTTACCCTGGGTGCTACAGCTGACCTAAGCTTACCCTGGGTGCTACAGCTGACCTAAGCTTACCCTGGGTGCTACAGCTGACCTAAGCTTACCCTGGGTGCTACAGCTGACCTAAGCTTACCCCGGGTGCTACAGCTGACCTAAGCTTACCCCGGGTGCTACAGCTGACCTAAGCTTACCCCGGGTGCTACAGCTGACCTAAGCTTACCCCGGGTGCTACAGCTGACCTAAGCTTACCCCGGGTGCTACAGCTGACCTAAGCTTACCCCGGGTGCTACAGCTGACATAAGCTTACCCCGGGTGCTACAGCTGACCTAAGCTTACCCCGGGTGCTACAGCTGACCTAAGCTTACCCCGGGTGCTACAGCTGACCTAAGCTTACCCCGGGTGCTACAGCTGACCTAAGCTTACCCCGGGTGCTACAGCTGACCTAAGCTTACCCCGGGTGCTACAGCTGACATAAGCTTACCCCGGGTGCTACAGCTGACCTAAGCTTACCCCGGGTGCTACAGCTGACCTAAGCTTACCCCGGGTGCTACAGCTGACCTAAGCTTACCCCGGGTGCTACAGCTGACCTAAGCTTACCCCGGGTGCTACAGCTGACCTAAGCTTACCCTGGGTGCTACAGCTGACCTAAGCTTACCCTGGGTGCTACAGCTGACCTAAGCTTACTGTGGGTGCTACAGCTGACCTAAGCTTACTGTGGGTGCTACAGCTGACCTAAGCTTACTGTGGGTGCTACAGCTGACCTAAGCTTACCCTGGGTGCTACAGCTGACCTAAGCTTACCCTGGGTGCTACAGCTGACCTAAGCTTACTGTGGGTGCTACAGCTGACCTAAGCTTACTGTGGGTGCTACAGTTGACCTAAGCTTACCGTGGGTGCTACAGCTGACCTAAGCTTACTGTGGGTGCTACAGCTGACCTAAGCTTACCCTGGGTGCTACAGCTGACCTAAGCTTACTGTGAGTGGTTATCTTGAGGTTATCTTGAGATGATTTTGGGTCTTTTTTTTAGTGTCCCCGCGGCCCGGTCCTCGACCAGGCCTCCACCCCCAGGAAGCAGCCGGTGACAGCTGACTAACACCCAGGTACCTATTTTACTGCTAGGTAACAGGGGCATAGGGTGAAAGAAACTCTGCCCATTGTTTCTCGCCGGCGCCTGGGATCGAACCCCGGATCACAAGTCCAGCGTGCTGTCCGCTCGGCCGACCGGCTCCCCTGCTACAGCTGGGTGCTACAGCTGACGGTTAAGCTTACAATGGGTTCTACAACTGACGGCTAAATCGTTAACACGATATCTGCACTTATGCTGTCCGACAGCTTAGCAGGATAAATATTAAATCGTTACGATTCACTATAATCTTCGCATCATACTGGGATACCCTCACATTTACGGGGAATAGTGTCCCATTCACTCTTAAAGTCCTCAGAACTCATATCTCATTCTCAATTTTACTCAAAATAGTTTGAAATTATTAGAATACAGTAGGATGGTTCCATCACTGTAGGGGTGCTGGTTGATGGTTCCATCACTGTAGGGGTGGTGGTTGATGGTTCCATCACTGTAGGGGTGCTGGTTGATGGTTCCATCACTGTAGGGGTGGTGGTTGATGGTTCCATCACTGTAGGGGTGGTGGTGGATGGTTCCATCACTGTAGGGGTGGTGGTTGATGGTTCCGTCACTGTAAGGGTGGTGGTTGATGGTTCCATCACTGTAGGGGTGGTAGTTGGTTCCATCACCATAGGAGTGCTGGTTGATGGTTCCATCACTGTAAGGGTGGTAGTTGATGGTTCCGTCACTGTAGGGGTGGTAGTTGATGGTTCCATCACCATAGGGGTGGTGGTTGATGGTTCCATCACTGTAAGGGTGGTAGTTGATGGTTCCATCACCATAGGGGTGCTGGTTGATGGTTCCGTCACTGTAAGGGTGGTGGTTGATGGTTCCATCACCATAGGGGTGGTGGTTGATGGTTCCATCACCATAGGGGTGGTGGTTGATGGTTCCATCACCATAGGGGTGGTGGTTGATGGTTCCATCACTGTAGGGGTGGTGGTTGATGGTTCCATCACTGTAGGGGTGGTGGTTGATGGTTCCATCACCATAGGGGTGGTGGTTGATGGTTCCATCACTGTAGGGGTGGTGGTTGATGGTTCCATCACTGTAGGGGTGGTGGTTGATGGTTCCATCACCATAGGGGTGCTGGTTGATGGTTCCGTCACTGTAAGGGTGGTGGTTTATGGTTCCATCACCATAGGGGTGGTGGTTGATGGTTCCATCACCATAGGGGTGGTGGTTGATGGTTCCATCACCATAGGGGTGGTGGTTGATGGTTCCATCACTGTAGGGGTGGTGGTTGATGGTTCTATCACTGTAGGGGTGGTGGTTGATGGTTCCATCACCATAGGGGTGGTGGTTGATGGTTCCATCACCATAGGGGTGGTGGTTGATGGTTCCATCACTGTAGGGGTGGTGGTTGATGGTTCCATCACTGTAGGGGTGGTGGTTGATGTTTCCATCACTGTAGGGGTGGTGGTTGATGGTTCCATCACTGTAGGGGTGGTGGTTGATGGTTCCATCACTGTAGGGGTGGTGGTTGATGGTTCCATCACCATAGGGGTGCTGGTTGATGGTTCCATCACTGTAGGGGTGGTGGTTGATGGTTCCATCACTGTAGGGGTGGTGGTTGATGGTTCCATCACTGTAGGGGTGGTGGTTGATGGTTCCATCACTGTAGGGGTGGTGGTTGATGGTTCCATCACCATAGGGGTGGTCGTTGATGGTTCCGTCACTGTAGGGGTGCTGGTTGATGGTTCCATCACTGTAGGGGTGGTGGTTGATGGTTCCATCACTGTAGGGGTGGTGGTTGATGGTTCCATCACTGTAGGGGTGGTGGTTGATGGTTCCATCACTGTAGGGGTGGTGGTTGATGGTTCCGTCACTGTAAGGGTGGTGGTTGATGGTTCCATCACCATAGGGGTGGTGGTTGATGGTTCCGTCACTGTAGGGGTGCTGGTTGATGGTTCCGTCACTGTAAGGGTGGTGGTTGATGGTTCCGTCACTGTAGGGGTGGTAGTTGATGGTTCCATCACTGTAGGGGTGGTAGTTGATGGTTCCATCACTGTAGGGGTGGTAGTTGATGGTTCCATCACTGTAGGGGTGGTAGTTGATGGTTCCGTCACTGTAGGGGTGGTAGTTGATGGTTCCCGACTCACTATGGTAGGGAAGCAAGATGGTAATCTAGAGGTGTGGTAGTCCAGAGGTACCAGAGGTGTAGTTGAGTAGTAAGATCACTAGTATATCAGAGCTCTTGGCAATGAACCGTTCTCTTATAAGATATATGAGTCTTATATCTTATAACAGATATCTTACATCTGTTATAAGATATCTCTCACACCACCAAGCCAAGAGTCTGGCTTGGTGGTGTGAGAGTGAACCACCTCGTTCGAATCCCCCTCTGTTGTGTTTCCATCATCTTGCTCTATTTTGCTTAAGATGTACTGTGACCCTATACTCCTCTTCCATCTCACAACGTCCCAATCTTTCTCGCCTAACCTGTTCCTGATGTAGAGTATATCCATGTCTCTGCTCTCCTCACATGTGCCTTTTGGTGAGTCAATTCATTTAATATTTCTTTTTGTTGTTTAAAACTTTCTTGTTAGTTCTGTCAGAACTGTGAAGATTTTCTTTGAGGTCAAAGATCGCGGCGTTTCTGGGCTGCTTTGAGCCGGGTAAAGCTGGAAGTTTACACAGCATCGCCACCCACTGACAGCTGTTTCTAAATGTTGGTTTTCTTTGCTAAAGTTGACAGTTAACTGTTCAGGGAATCTGTCCAAAGTTAACATACCTGAGACAGACGACTCATTCTTGCTCTGTGAGTATACTGTGAGCCTGCAGGCTGGATCGTTGTCAGTGAGTATACCTCAGTCAGAAGACTGAGGTATACTCAGTGAGAATACCTTAGCGTATACGTTGTGTCCATGGTACACAAGAACCATTCACGGTACATAAGTACCATGAATGGTATTTAATTCCAACACTTACACTAGAGGCACACATAGACAAGGTAACATCAGCGGCATATGGGACACTGACAAACATTAAAACATTGTTTAGAAACCGATATCAGGACGCTTCCAATACAATTAACAGAGCTTTTGTTAGACTAACACGAGTATGCGGCACCGGCCTGGAATCAATACCGTATGAAGAATAAAATTAAAATTGAAAAAGAGCAGAGGTTTGCAACTAGATTAGTGCCAGAGCTAAGAGGGATTAGTCTACGAGAACAGGTTGAAGGCATTGGGCCTCACAGCCCTTAGAGGCCAGAAGGAACAGGAGACATGATCACAACGTATTTGATAATGCAAAGGATGACAAGAGCAGCTTCATTTAATTAAAGAAGTTTAAGTTGGAACACAAAGTGAGCCAAAGAAATGCAAGGAAATACTCGACCTCTGAACAGGTGGTCAACAAATGGAATGAACAGAGGGAAGAAGTTGTGAGAGCCACCTCTATAAGGACAAAGAATCTGAACGTCAGAATCTATGGCAAGAGGAACACCGAGGCTGGCAGGCGGGGCACAACGAACTGGACCTCTTCCTCTTCTACTTCGCGACACCCGCAGTTTGCGTGAAGGTTTTTCCTCTCGATGACTGCACGAGTGTTGATGTTGATCGATGCGGCCTTCACGGTGGCGCACCAATGTTCAGACTCTGGCAGAGGTTGGAAGTTATAGATGTCTTCCTTGTGTGTGAGGATAATGAGAATAACATATGAGTAGCGACGGACTCAGGATGACAGAGATGAAGGGTGGTGTTCATAGTGGTATCCAAGTGTTGCTGTTTTATGAAAAGTGTGAGGTTAAGTTAAGAGACGAAAATTGTGATTAATTATGTTTGGGAGTTACTCACAATTCAGATAGGTTAGGGTAGTTTATGGTAGGGTGAGTTAGAGTACATTAAGTAACATGGGGCTAATGTGTATAAGGTTAGGTTAGGTTGGGGTAGGGTAAGTTAGGTTAAGTTAGGTTGGGGTAGGTTAGGTTAGCTTAAGTTAGGTTAGGTTGGGGTAGGGTAGCGTAGGTTAGGTTAGGTTGGGGATGGTTAGGTTGGGGTCGGTTAGGTTAGGTTAGGTTAGGTTAGGTTAAGGTTGGGTAGGTTAGGTTACATTAGGTTAAGTTAGGTTAGGTTGGGGTTGGGTAGGTTAGGTTACGTTAGGTTAGGTTAGGGTTGGGTAGGTTAGGTTACGTTGAGGTAGGATAGTTGAAGAAAGGTTGTTATGTTGTCGTATTTCGGATTTGTACGTCTGGGATGTGATTACATCGGTGTTTTTGACGTGGCAGCAGTACACCGTGTTGAATATCTGGGTGTGGTTGGGGGATGTGTCGTGGGGGAGTGGGGTTGATGGGGTTATCCAGTCAAAGTGGGAGGTCGCTGGGAGGTTTGTACAGCTGGGGGTTTGTTACTCCTGGTGCCGGTGGTTGGGGTTTGTGGCAAGTCAACCTGGGGGGTGACTTTGGTAAGGCGTGCTATGGGGTTATTTAGGAGTTTTTTCCAGCATCAGTTCAAACGATGTGTGTCCAGCAATGACAGCTGTGTTAGGGCGGATGTCATTGTCTGTAGATGTCGCTGGGATGTCTGTTGTCAGCCTCGGGGATGGGTTGAGTTACTTGTGTAAAGAATTTAGTTAGAAGTCGGTCCAGCGTCTTTTCTAGTGCATTTTCAGTGCGAGTGACATGAGTCTCAACTAGATCAGGACTCAGTTGTATATTTTGTGAGAGAGGATTGGACTCTGAGGTGCAGATGTCAGTGACAGACACATCTGGTACACGCAAAGGTTGTGGTTGAGTGTGAGGAAGTGGTTGATGGTGGGGCTGAGTTAGTTTGTTTCAATGCACTACTGTATTGCAGGTTGGTGGTAGGGAGAACCTTAGTTTTTGCTGCAGTTGCTGCTACGTATGAAGGACTTTGTTTGAATGTAATGTCATGATCACCACCACAGTTTGAGCAGGTGAGTGTATCTGACCCACTGTCTTGTGTGTAATGGAAACCACAGCATTTAATGTCAAAGCAAACCATATTTAATGTCTTTGGTGCAGCCTCTCGATGTATGGTTGAAACCTTCACATCTAAAGCACTGAGTGGCACGGGGTACGTACACCTCTAGTTTGTGGAGGAAGTCCTTAAATCAAACCCCATCATTAGTAATGTAGTCTAGAAAGGTAAGCAGGGCGGTGCCTGTATCACTCGGTTCTCCGTTTGTTCTTCGCATAAATTTTTGAACACCGAAGATAGGAATGTCATCTGCCTGAAGTTGTGCCTTGATGTCGTCTGCACTAATGTCTACAACATGACGGATTATATATTTTGTTAATCGGTCACCAAGTGGTTGGTAGCATTTGACTTTGTATCCACAGATGTCAGTAACATCTGAAAGCTCTAGTTCCTCGCTGTGTTTGTGGTCCACTGTGATCATTGGTACCACTAAGGTACCACTGAGGTACACAGGTACCTCACCTATCATGGTACCACTGAGGTACACAGGTACCTCACCACTCAGCGTACCACTGGGGTACACAGGTACCTCACCTATCATAGTACCACTGAGGTACACAGGTACCTCACCACTCAGCGTACCACTGGGGGTACACAGGTAACTCACCACTCATGGTACCACTGAGGTACACAGGTACCTCACCATTCAGCGTACCACTAAGGTACACAGGTACCCCACCACTCAGCGTACCACTGAGGTACACATGTACCTCACCCCTCAGCGTACCACTGGGTACACAGGTACCTCACCCCTCAGCGTACCACTGGGGTACACAGGTACCTCACCACTCAGCGTACCACTGAGGTACACAGGTACCCCACCACTCAGCGTACCACTGAGGTACACAGGTACCCCACCACTCAGCGTACCACTAAGGTACACAGGTACCTCACCACTCAGCGTACCACTAAGGTACACAGGTACCTCACCACTCAGCGTACCACTGAGGTACACAGGTACCTCACCACTCAGCGTACCACTGAGGTACACAGGTACCTCACCACTCAGCGTACCACTAAGGTACACAGGTACCTCACCACTCAGCGTACCACTGAGGTACACAGGTACCTCACCCCTCAGCGTACCACTAAGGTACACAGGTACCTCACCACTCAGCGTACCACTAAGGTACACAGGTACCTCACCACTCAGCGTACCACTAAGGTACACAGGTACCTCACCACTCAGCGTACCACTGAGGTACACAGGTACCTCACCACTCAGCGTACCACTAAGGTACACAGGTACCTCACCACTCAGCGTACCACTGAGGTACACAGGTACCTCACCCCTCAGCGTACCACTGAGGTACACAGGTACCTCACCACTCAGCGTACCACTAAGGTACACAGGTACCTCACCACTCAGCGTACCACTAAGGTACACAGGTACCTCACCACTCAGCGTACCACTAAGGTACACAGGTACCTCACCACTCAGCGTACCACTAAGGTACACAGGTACCTCACCACTCAGCGTACCACTGAGGTACACAGGTACCTCACCACTCAGCGTACCACTGAGGTACACAGGTACCTCACCACTCAGCGTACCACTGAGGTACACAGGTACCTTACCCCTCAGCGTACCACTGAGGTACACAGGTACCTCACCACTCAGCGTACCACTGAGGTACACAGGTACCTTACCCCTCAGCGTACCACTGAGGTACACAACATCCCCACCACAATAATCTGACTGTTCACAAAATTCACTTCTCAAAACACAAATCAAAATCTAAACCAATAACATTTACATCTAGTGTTTCGTGTTCTCTTTTGTACAATCATTAACCTGGCACGTAGATGTAATGATCAGCGCTTAAATAATCCTTAAATTGTAAACAGAAAACAAATCTCATATAAGATAGCTTCATAAATGTAAACAAAATGGGCGTTGAAAATGCGAATAACAAGATATTAATTGATCAGTCGAACTCAAACACTTTTTTCCTATTCAGGGATATTTAAATGCTTCTGATTTGGAAAATTTACATTGGGATACAGAAACACAAGCTTGTCCAACCCTACATAAAATGCGGACATGATTAAGTTGTGGAGGTTCCATCCCGGTCGCTCCTGCGCAGGCCGTGTTGACATGGCCAGATTACACGGCGGCCTCCCACTCTGTCTTGTTGACCGGGAGTTTCTGGACAATGTTGGCTCTGAGGCCGTCACTCTGTGTATACTACGGTCAGAGGAAACTACGGTCAGAGGGAACTACGGTCAGAGGAAACTACGGTCAGAGGGAACTACGGTCAGAGGGAACTCTGGTCAGGGGGAACTACGGTCAGTCAGAAGGAAAATGACCAAGGGAAACAAGGGCCAGGGGAAACCATAAAGCAGAGGAAAGTATCAACGAGAAAAATTCAATGGGAGCAGGGAATCGTCCGTATATGAATTACAAGTTCATCAACAGAGAGAGAGAGAGAGAGAGAGAGGTGCCAGTATGACCTTATAACCAACATTACAACACCAAGAAGGGAACAGACAAGGGCTCCTGATAACGGTAGATGACTGATAATGGATGGCTATAGATAATGGAAGAAAAAGAAGGGTAGGATTATTTATAGCAGTTGATGACGAAGGGAGAAGACTGTTGATAATGGTGGATGCATTAGTGCAGAAACAGCTGCCATTCCCAGGTGGGTGAGGTCAACACAGTGAGGAAGGGAACTATCAGGAGAAAACGCCAAGCCATTACGACTATAAAGCACTTGGAAGAGATAAGGATTTGGGATGGGACGGCGGGAAGGAATGGTGCCCAACCACTTGGACGGTCGGGGATTGAACGCCGACCTGCATGAAGCGAGACCGTTGCTCTACCGTCCAGCCCAAGTGATTGGGCAGTCCTACGTGGAAGATTAGCGTAAACGTGAGGAAATGATTAACTAGAGGCAAGGGTGGAGTTGACTCAGCTGGCTGGTTGTGAGGAGATGAGTAACGGTGATCACAGTAAACACTAAATGTTAACATTGTACAAGATATGGTGACCTTACTGTGCTTCAAGCTTAATGCTGTGCTGAGGTTTACAGACCAGACACAAGGTGTTATAAACTACAATGAAAATGTGAGTGTTACTGGATGCAGAATTGTTGGAATAAGGCCTATAAGTTGATGCGAGATTGATCTTACTCATTCCTATCCTTGACTTGAAACAATATAACTATCTCCTCTCTTATCCACACCTCATCATATCTCATATCGTCATATACATATCGCGTCATGGTAATTTGTTTAAAAAATTAACAATATATCTAAACCCAAAGTTTCCTAGGCCTTTTATGAACTTAAGTTAAATCACTCTGAATCTACTGTTTCTGGTTCTATTTATTGATGCATCTATCTACAGTTTATTAGTTAGTTTGTCTCTATTTGATTCTCCAAGATTGGAAGTCACATGTTTGAGGTTAGCTTCATTAAACTTCACAGGATTAATGCATATTTTATGGTGTCATATAGGAGCCAGCGGAGGCTAAGGGCTCCCTGTGATGGAGAACACGGGCCCATCCTTCGCACAGTCTGTATATGTGAAATGTTCTGATCTGAATCCATAGACTTTACCATTAGTATAAATACGAACATCCACCAGGGTTGTGAGGCGACACGAACCCGCGACCTCGTCATTGCCAGCCACATACGTGACCACTGTACCACCGCTGACTGGCGGAGGATTGTGATATACATCCATAGAGTTATATCACGTTAGTGTGACTTTCTGTGTGTATTTGAACAAATTTTGTGTTTTCAGATTTTAACTTTCGAAACATGTTCAGATGACAGATTTCCCTTCTGTGCACAACCTTAAGGTACAGTGAAGGAGATGGTGTGAGGGAGGAATGGCTATAGTGACAGGGGGAGACAAAGAGGGTGGATACAGGAAGGTATGTGTGTGTGTGAAGAGACAGAGAACGATTGTGTGGAGAGAGAGAGATGGAGAACGAGCGTGTGAAGAGAGACAGAGAACGAGTGTGTGGAGAGAAAGATAGACAGAGAACGAGTGTGTGGAGAGAGAGAGAGAACGAGTGTGTGAAGAGAAAGATAGACAGAGAACGAGTATGTGGAGAGAGAGAGAGAACGAGTGTGTGGAGAGAAAGATAGACAGAGAACGAGTGTGTGGAGAGAGAGAGAGAACGAGTGTGTGGAGAGAAAGATAGACAGAGAACGAGTGTGTGGCGAGAAAGATAGACAGAGAACGAGTGTGTGGAGAGAGAGAGAGAGAGAGAACGAGTGTGTGGAGAGAGAGATAGACAGAGAACGAGTGTGTGGCGAGAAAGATAGACAGAGAACGAGTGTGTGGAGAGAGAGAGAGAGAGAGAACGAGTGTGTGGAGAGAAAGATAGACAGAGAACGAGTGTGTGGAGAGAGAGAGAGAACGAGTGTGTGAAGAGAGAGAGAGAGAACGAGTGTGTGGAGAGAGAGAGAGAGAACGAGTGTGTGGAGAGAGAGACAGAGAGGAGAGTGCATGAATTTGCTCCATAAGTCACATCACGACCGGGGTCCATGTGGACTCCGTGGTAGACCTTCGCCCCACCAGTAAAACAAATGCCTGAGTCGTGACTCACCTTTTTGACCTTTGAAAAAAGGCTCATAGAACTACCTGAAGATCCAGTATTTTATCCCACATGATTTCTTTAGTAGTTTGTGACAAAATCCTCACTCCAACTAGCGCCTAATAGCTGGTTGGAGCCATCCTGGCGTCCTGGGTTACCCGTCCATGGCTTCCTGGGCTCAACAACTACGAGTTATGTCATGACATTCACTCGAAACCAACCGTCCAAGCATCGAACCCTTGCTGGTATGTGCGGCGAAGTTTTTACTCTCTGCATCATGTGATTTCCAGACCACTTCCCTCGCATAGTTTCCTCACACAAAAGGACTTCATATCTAACTATTCTGACAAGTAAAAAAAATCACAAACAAAGAAATAGAGGAAAAAGTAACTCACAGCTGGCAGCAACCTGAGTGGGTGACTACCAGTGTTGGGTGCTACCAGCAGCTACCAGTGTTGGGTGGTCATACTACCACCAGCTACCAGTGTTGGGTGGTCAATGCTACCACCAGCTACCAGTGTTGGGTGGTCATGCTACCACCAGCTACCAGTGTTGGGTGGTCATACTACCACCAGCTACCAGTGTTATGGTGCTCAATGCTACCACCAGCAACCAGTGTTATGGTGCTCAGTGCTACCACCAGCTACCAGTGTTATGGTGCTCAATGATACCACCAGCTACCAGTGTTGGGTGCTCAATGCTACGACCATCAACCAGTGTTGGGTGGTCAATGATACCACTAGTTACCACTGTTATGGTGCTCAGTGCTACCACCAGCTACCAGTGTTATGGTGCTCAGTGCTACCAACAGCAACCAGTCTTATGGTGCTCAGTGCTACCACCAGCAACCAGTGTTATGGTGCTCAGTGCTACCACCACCTACCAGTGTTATGGTGCTCAATGCTACCACCAGCTACCAGTGTTGGGTGCTCAATGCTACCACCAGTTACCAGTGTTGGGTGGTCAATGATACCACTAGTTACCACTGTTATGGTGCTCAATGCTACCACCAGCTACCAGTGTTATGGTGCTCAATGTTACCACCAGCTACCAGTGTTATGGTGCTCAATGCTACCACCAGCTACCAGTGTTATGGTGCTCAATGCTACGACCAGCAACCAGTGTTGGGTGGTCAATGCTACCACCAGCTACCAGTGTTATGGTGCTCAATGCTACCACCAGCTACCAGTGTTGGGTGCTCAATGCTACCACCAGTTACCAGTGTTGGGTGGTCAATGATACCACTAGTTACCACTGTTATGGTGCTCAGCGCTACCACCAGCTACCAGTGTTATGGTGCTCAGTGCTACCACCAGCAACCAGTGTTATGGTGCTCAGTGCTACCACCAGTTACCACTGTTATGGTGCTCAATGCTACCACCAGCTACCAGTGTTGGGTGGTCAATGATACCACTAGTTACCATTGTTATGGTGCTCAATGCTACCACCAGCTACCAGTGTTATGGTGCTCAATGCTACCACCAGCTACCAGTGTTATGGTGCTCAATGCTACCACCAGCTACCAGTGTTATGGTGCTCAATGCTACGACCAGCAACCAGTGTTGGGTGGTCAATGCTACCACCAGCTACCAGTGTTATTGTGCTCAATGCTACCACCAGCTACCAGTGTTGGGTGGTCAATGCTACCACCAGCTACCAGTGTTATTGTGCTCAATGCTACCACCAGCTACCAGTGTTAAGTGCTCAATACTACCACCCGCTACCAGTGTTATTGTGCTCAATGCTACCACCAGCTACCAGTGTTGGGTGCTCAATGCTACCACCAGCTACCAGTGTTGGGTGGTCATGCTACCACCAGCTACCAGTGTTGGGTAGTCATACTACCACCAGCTACCAGTGTTGGGTGGTCATGCTACCACCAGCTACCAGTGTTGGGTGGTCATACTACCACCAGCTACCAGTGTTGGGTACTCATGCTACCACCAGCTACCAGTGTTGGGTGGTCATGCTACCACCAGCTACCAGTGTTGGGTGCTACCACCAGCTACCAGTGTTGGGTGGTCATGCTACCAACAGCTACCAGTGTTTGGTGGTCGATGCTACCACCAGCTACCAGTGTTGGGTAGTCATGCTACCACCAGCTACCAGTGTTGGGTAGTCATGCTACCACCAGCTACCAGTGTTGGGGTGCTACCACCAGCTACCAGTGTTGGGTGGTCATACTCCCACCAGCTACCAGTGTTGGGTGGTCATATTTCCACCAACTACCAGTGTTGGGTGTTCAATGCTACCACCAGCTACCAGTGTTGGGTGCTACCACCAGCTACCAGTGTTGGGTGGTCATGCTACCACCAGCTACCAGTGTTGGGTGGTCAATGCTACAAGCAACCAATGTTGGGTGGTCATGCTACCACCAGCTACCAGTGTTGGGTGGTCATACTACCACCAGCTACCAGTGCTGGGTGGTCATTGCACCCACCAGCTACCAGTGTTGGGTGGTCAATGCTACCACCAGTTACCACTGTTATGGTGCTCAATGCTACCACCAGTTACCAGTTTTATGGTGCTCAATGCTACCACCAGCAACCAGTGTTGGGTGGTCAATGCTACCACTAGTTACCACTGTTATGGTGCTCATTTCTACCACCATCTACCAGTGTTGGGTGCTCAATGCTACGACCAGCAACCAGTGTTGGGTGGTCAATACTACCACCAGCTACCAGTGTTATGGTGCTCAATGCTACCACCATCTACCAGTGTTGGGTGCTCAATGCTACGACCAGCAACCAGTGTTGGGTGGTCAATGCTACCACTAGTTACCACTGTTATGGTGCTCAATGCTACCACCAGCTACCAGTGTTGGGTGCTCAATGCTACCACCAGTTACCACTGTTATGGTGCTCAATGCTACCACCAGCTACCAGTGTTGGGTGCTCAATGCTACCACCAGTTACCACTGTTATGGTGCTCAATGCTACCACCAGCTACCAGTTTTGGGTGGTCATTGCTACGACCAGCAACCAATGTTGGGTGGTCAATGCTACCACCAGCTTCCAGTGTTGGGTGGTCAATGCTATAACCAGCTACCAGTGTTATGGTGCTCAATGCTACCACCAGCAACCAGTGTTATGGAGCTCAGTGCTACCACCAGCTACCAGTGTTATGGTGCTCAATGATACCACCAGCTACCAGTGTTGGGTGCTCAATGCTACGACCATCAACCAGTGTTGGGTGGTCAATGATACCACTAGTTACCACTGTTATGGTGCTCAGTGCTACCACCAGCTACCAGTGTTATGGTGCTCAGTGCTACCAACAGCAACCAGTGTTATGGTGCTCAGTGCTACCACCAGCAACCAGTGTTATGGTGCTCAGTGCTACCACCAGCTACCAGTGTTATGGTGCTCAATGCTACCACCAGCTACCAGTGTTGGGTGCTCAATGCTACCACCAGTTACCAGTGTTGGGTGGTCAATGATACCACTAGTTACCACTGTTATGGTGCTCAATGCTACCACCAGCTACCAGTGTTATGGTGCTCAATGCTACCACCAGCTACCAGTGTTATGGTGCTCAATGCTACCACCAGCTACCAGTGTTATTGTGCTCAATGCTACGACCAGCAACCAGTGTTGGGTGGTCAATGCTACCACCAGCTACCAGTGTTATGGTGCTCAATGCTACCACCAGCTACAAGTGTTGGGTGCTCAATGCTACCACCAGTTACCAGTGTTGGGTGGTCAATGATACCACTAGTTACCACTGTTATGGTGCTCAGCGCTACCACCAGCTACCAGTGTTATGGTGCTCAGTGCTACCACCAGCAACCAGTGTTATGGTGCTCAGTGCTACCACCAGTTACCACTGTTATGGTGCTCAATGCTACCACCAGCTACCAGTGTTGGGTGGTCAATGATACCACTAGTTACCATTGTTATGGTGCTCAATGCTACCACCAGCTACCAGTGTTATGGTGCTCAATGCTACCACCAGCTACCAGTGTTATGGTGCTCAATGCTACCACCAGCTACCAGTGTTATGGTGCTCAATGCTACGACCAGCAACCAGTGTTGGGTGGTCAATGCTACCACCAGCTACCAGTGTTATTGTGCTCAATGCTACCACCAGCTACCAGTGTTGGGTGGTCAATGCTACCACCAGCTACCAGTGTTGGGTGGTCATGCTACCACCAGCTACCAGTGTTGGGTAGTCATACTACCACCAGCTACCAGTGTTGGGTGGTCATGCTACCACCAGCTACCAGTGTTGGGTGGTCATACTACCACCAGCTACCAGTGTTGGGTGCTCATGCTACCACCAGCTACCAGTGTTGGGTGGTCATGCTACCACCAGCTACCAGTGTTGGGTGCTACCACCAGCTACCAGTGTTGGGTGGTCATGCTACCACCAGCTACCAGTGTTTGGTGGTCGATGCTACCACCAGCTACCAGTGTTGGGTAGTCATGCTACCACCAGCTACCAGTGTTGGGTAGTCATGCTACCACCAGCTACCAGTGTTGGGGTGCTACCACCAGCTACCAGTGTTGGGTGGTCATACTACCACCAGCTACCAGTGTTGGGTGGTCATATTTCCACCAACTACCAGTGTTGGGTGTTCAATGCTACCACCAGCTACCAGTGTTGGGTGCTACCACCAGCTACCAGTGTTGGGTGGTCATGCTACCACCAGCTACCAGTGTTGGGTGGTCAATGCTACAAGCAACCAATGTTGGGTGGTCATGCTACCACCAGCTACCAGTGTTGGGTGGTCATACTACCACCAGCTACCAGTGCTGGGTGGTCATTGCACCCACCAGCTACCAGTGTTGGGTGGTCAATGCTACCACCAGTTACCACTGTTATGGTGCTCAATGCTACCACCAGTTACCAGTTTTATGGTGCTCAATGCTACCACCAGCAACCAGTGTTGGGTGGTCAATGCTACCACTAGTTACCACTGTTATGGTGCTCATTTCTACCACCATCTACCAGTGTTGGGTGCTCAATGCTACGACCAGCAACCAGTGTTGGGTGGTCAATACTACCACCAGCTACCAGTGTTATGGTGCTCAATGCTACCACCATCTACCAGTGTTGGGTGCTCAATGCTACGACCAGCAACCAGTGTTGGGTGGTCAATGCTACCACTAGTTACCACTGTTATGGTGCTCAATGCTACCACCAGCTACCAGTGTTGGGTGCTCAATGCTACCACCAGTTACCACTGTTATGGTGCTCAATGCTACCACCAACTACCAGTGTTGGGTGCTCAATGCTACCACCAGTTACCACTGTTATGGTGCTCAATGCTACCACCAGCTACCAGTTTTGGGTGGTCATTGCTACGACCAGCAACCAATGTTGGGTGGTCAATGCTACCACTAGCTACCAGTGTTGGGTGGTCAATGCTATAACCAGCTACCAGTGTTATGGTGCTCAATGCTACCACCAGCAACCAGTGTTATGGAGCTCAGTGCTACCACCAGCTACCAGTGTTATGGTGCTCAATGATACCACCAGCTACCAGTGTTGGGTGCTCAATGCTACGACCATCAACCAGTGTTGGGTGGTCAATGATACCACTAGTTACCACTGTTATGGTGCTCAGTGCTACCACCAGCTACCAGTGTTATGGTGCTCAGTGCTACCAACAGCAACCAGTGTTATGGTGCTCAGTGCTACCACCAGCAACCAGTGTTATGGTGCTCAGTGCTACCACCAGCTACCAGTGTTATGGTGCTCAATGCTACCACCAGCTACCAGTGTTGGGTGCTCAATGCTACCACCAGTTACCAGTGTTGGGTGGTCAATGATACCACTAGTTACCACTGTTATGGTGCTCAATGCTACCACCAGCTACCAGTGTTATGGTGCTCAATGCTACCACCAGCTACCAGTGTTGGGTGGTCAATGCTACCACCAGCTACCAGTGTTATTGTGCTCAATGCTACCACCAGCTACCAGTGTTAAGTGCTCAATACTACCACCCGCTACCAGTGTTATTGTGCTCAATGCTACCACCAGCTACCAGTGTTGGGTGCTCAATGCTACCACCAGCTACCAGTGTTGGGTGGTCATGCTACCACCAGCTACCAGTGTTGGGTAGTCATACTACCACCAGCTACCAGTGTTGGGTGGTCATGCTACCACCAGCTACCAGTGTTGGGTGGTCATACTACCACCAGCTACCAGTGTTGGGTGCTCATGCTACCACCAGCTACCAGTGTTGGGTGGTCATGCTACCACCAGCTACCAGTGTTGGGTGCTACCACCAGCTACCAGTGTTGGGTGGTCATGCTACTACCAGCTACCAGTGTTTGGTGGTCGATGCTACCACCAGCTACCAGTGTTGGGTAGTCATGCTACCACCAGCTACCAGTGTTGGGTAGTCATGCTACCACCAGCTACCAGTGTTGGGGTGCTACCACCAGCTACCAGTGTTGGGTGGTCATACTCCCACCAGCTACCAGTGTTGGGTGGTCATATTTCCACCAACTACCAGTGTTGGGTGTTCAATGCTACCACCAGCTACCAGTGTTGGGTGCTACCACCAGCTACCAGTGTTGGGTGGTCATGCTACCACCAGCTACCAGTGTTGGGTGGTCAATGCTACAAGCAACCAATGTTGGGTGGTCATGCTACCACCAGCTACCAGTGTTGGGTGGTCATACGACCACCAGCTACCAGTGCTGGGTGGTCATTGCACCCACCAGCTACCAGTGTTGGGTGGTCAATGCTACCACCAGTTACCACTGTTATGGTGCTCAATGCTACCACCAGTTACCAGTTTTATGGTGCTCAATGCTACCACCAGCAACCAGTGTTGGGTGGTCAATGCTACCACTAGTTACCACTGTTATGGTGCTCATTTCTACCACCATCTACCAGTGTTGGGTGCTCAATGCTACGACCAGCAACCAGTGTTGGGTGGTCAATACTACCACCAGCTACCAGTGTTATGGTGCTCAATGCTACCACCATCTACCAGTGTTGGGTGCTCAATGCTACGACCAGCAACCAGTGTTGGGTGGTCAATGCTACCACTAGTTACCACTGTTATGGTGCTCAATGCTACCACCAGCTACCAGTGTTGGGTGCTCAATGCTACCACCAGTTACCACTGTTATGGTGCTCAATGCTACCACCAGCTACCAGTGTTGGGTGCTCAATGCTACCACCAGTTACCACTGTTATGGTGCTCAATGCTACCACCAGCTACCAGTTTTGGGTGGTCATTGCTACGACCAGCAACCAATGTTGGGTGGTCAATGCTACCACCAGCTACCAGTGTTGGGTGGTCAATGCTATAACCAGCTACCAGTGTTATGGTGCTCAATGCTACCACCAGCAACCAGTGTTATGGAGCTCAGTGCTACCTCCAGCTACCAGTGTTATGGTGCTCAATGATACCACCAGCTACCAGTGTTGGGTGCTCAATGCTACGACCATCAACCAGTGTTGGGTGGTCAATGATACCACTAGTAACCACTGTTATGGTGCTCAGTGCTACCACCAGCTACCAGTGTTATGGTGCTCAGTGCTACCAACAGCAACCAGTGTTATGGTGCTCAGTGCTACCACCAGCAACCAGTGTTATGGTGCTCAGTGCTACCACCAGCTACCAGTGTTATGGTGCTCAATGCTACCACCAGCTACCAGTGTTGGGTGCTCAATGCTACCACCAGTTACCAGTGTTGGGTGGTCAATGATACCACTAGTTACCACTGTTATGGTGCTCAATGCTACCACCAGCTACCAGTGTTATGGTGCTCAATGCTACCACCAGCTACCAGTGTTATGGTGCTCAATGCTACCACCAGCTACCAGTGTTATGGTGCTCAATGCTACGACCAGCAACCAGTGTTGGGTGGTCAATGCTACCACCAGCTACCAGTGTTATGGTGCTCAATGCTACCACCAGCTACCAGTGTTGGAGTGCTCAATGCTACCACCAGTTACCAGTGTTGGGTGGTCAATGATACCACTAGTTACCACTGTTATGGTGCTCAGAGCTACCAACAGCTACCAGTGTTATTGTGCTCAATGCTACCACCAGCTACCAGTGTTAAGTGCTCAATACTACCACCCGCTACCAGTGTTATTGTGCTCAATGCTACCACCAGCTACCAGTGTTGGGTGCTCAATGCTACCACCAGCTACCAGTGTTGGGTGGTCATGCTACCACCAGCTACCAGTGTTGGGTAGTCATACTACCACCAGCTACCAGTGTTGGGTGGTCATGCTACCACCAGCTACCAGAGTTGGGTGGTCATACTACCACCAGCTACCAGTGTTGGGTGCTCATGCTACCAACAGCTACCAGTGTTGGGTGGTCATGCTACCACCAGCTACCAGTGTTGGGTAGTCATGCTACCACCAGCTACCAGTGTTCGGTGGTCATGCTACCCCCAGCAACCAGTGTTGGGTGCTACCACCAGCTACCAGTGTTGGGTGGTCATGCTACCACCAACTACCAGTGTTGGGTGGTCAATGCTACCACCAGCTACCAGTGTTGGGTGCTACCACCAGCTACCAGTGTTGGGTGGTCATGCTACCACCAGCTACCAGTGTTGGGTGGTCAATGCTACGACAAACAACCAATGTTGGGTGGTCATGCTACCACCAGCTACCAGTGTTGGGTGGTCATACTACCACCAGCTACCAGTGCTGGGTGGTCATTGCACCCACCAGCTACCAGTGTTGGGTGGTCAATGCTACCACCAGTTACCACTGTTATGGTGCTCAATGCTACCACCAGCAACCAGTGTTGGGTGGTCAATGCTACCACTAGTTATCACTGTTATGGTGCTCATTTCTACCACCATCTACCAGTGTTGGGTGCTCAATGCTACGACCAGCAACCAGTGTTGGGTGGTCAATACTACCACCAGCTACCAGTGTTATGGTGCTCAATGCTACCACCATCTACCAGTGTTGGGTGCTCAATGCTACGACCAGCAACCAGTGTTGGGTGGTCAATGCTACCACTAGTTACCACTGTTATGGTGCTCAATGCTACCACCAGCTACCAGTGTTGGGTGCTCAATGCTACCACCAGTTACCACTGTCATGGTGCTCAATGCTACCACCAGCTACCAGTGTTGGGTGCTCAATGCTACCACCAGTTACCACTGTTATGGTGCTCAATGCTACCACCAGCTACCAGTGTTGGGTGCTCAATGCTACCACCAGTTACCACTGTTATGGTGCTCAATGCTACCACCAGCTACCAGTGTTGGGTGCTCAATGCTACCACCAGTTACCAGTGTTGGGTGGTCAATGATACCACTAGTTACCACTGTTATGGTGCTCAGTGCTACCACCAGCTACCAGTGTTATGGTGCTCAGTGCTACCACCAGCAACCAGTGTTATGGTGCTCAGTGCTACCACCAGTTACCACTGTTATGGTGCTCAATGCTACCACCAGCTACCAGTGTTGGGTGGTCAATGATACCACTAGTTACCATTGTTATGGTGCTCAATGCTACCACCAGCTACCAGTGTTATGGTGCTCAATGCTACCACCAGCTACCAGTGTTATGGTGCTCAATGCTACCACCAGCTACCAGTGTTATGGTGCTCAATGCTACGACCAGCAACCAGTGTTGGGTGGTCAATGCTACCACCAGCTACCAGTGTTATTGTGCTCAATGCTACCACCAGCTACCAGTGTTGGGTGGTCAATGCTACCACCAGCTACCAGTGTTATTGTGCTCAATGCTACCACCAGCTACCAGTGTTAAGTGCTCAATACTACCACCCGCTACCAGTGTTATTGTGCTCAGTGCTACCACCAGCTACCAGTGTTGGGTGCTCAATGCTACCACCAGCTACCAGTGTTGGGTGGTCATGCTACCACCAGCTACCAGTGTTGGGTAGTCATACTACCACCAGCTACCAGTGTTGGGTAGTCATGCTACCACCAGCTACCAGTGTTGGGTGGTCATACTACCACCACCTACCAGTGTTGGGTGCTCATGCTACCACCAGCTACCAGTGTTGGGTGGTCATGCTACCACCAGCTACCAGTGTTGGGTAGTCATGCTACCACCAGCTACCAGTGTTGGGTGGTCATGCTACCACCAGCTACCAGTGTTGGGTGATACCACCAGCTACCAGTGTTGGGTGGTCATGCTACCACCAACTACCAGTGTTGGCTGGTCAATGCTACCACCAGCTACCAGTGTTGGGTGCTACCACCAGCTACCAGTGTTGGGTGGTCATGCTACCACCAGCTACCAGTGTTGGGTGGTCAATGCTACGACAAGCAACCAATGTTGGGTGGTCATGCTACCACCAGCTACCAGTGTTGGGTGGTCATACTACCACCAGCTACCAGTGCTGGGTGGTCATTGCACCCACCAGCTACCAGTGCTGGGTGGTCATTGCACCCACCAGCTACCAGTGTTGGTAGCTGGTGGGTGCATTAACCACCAGTGGTAACTGGTGGTCAATGCTACCACCAGTTACCACTGTTATGGTGCTCAATGCTACCACCAGTTACCAGTGTTATGGTGCTCAATGCTACCACCAGCAACCAGTGTTGGGTGGTCAATGCTACCTCTAGTTACCACTGTTATGGTGCTCATTTCTACCACCATCTACCAGTGTTGGGTGCTCAATGCTACGACCAGCAACCAGTGTTGGGTGGTCAATACTACCACCAGCTACCAGTGTTATGGTGCTCAATGCTACCACCATCTACCAGTGTTGGGTGCTCAATGCTACGACCAGCAACCAGTGTTGGGTGCTACCACCAGCTACCAGTGTTGGGTGGTCATGCTACCACCAACTACCAGTGTTGGGTGGTCAATGCTACCACCAGCTACCAGTGTTGGGTGCTACCACCAGCTACCAGTGTTGGGTGGTCATGCTACCACCTGCTACCAGTGTTGGGTGGTCAATGCTACGACAAGCAACCAATGTTGGGTGGTCATGCTACCACCAGCTACCAGTGTTGGGTGGTCATACTACCACCAGCTACCAGTACTGGGTGGTCATTGCACCCACCAGCTACCAGTGTTGGGTGGTCAATGCTACCACCAGTTACCACTGTTATGGTGCTCAATGCTACCACCAGTTACCAGTGTTATGGTGCTCAATGCTACCACCAGCAACCAGTGTTGGGTGGTTAATGCTACCACTAGTTACCACTGTTATGGTGCTCATTTCTACCACCATCTACCAGTGTTGGGTGCTCAATGCTACGACCAGCAACCAGTGTTGGGTGGTCAATACTACCACCAGCTACCAGTGTTATGGTGCTCAATGCTACCACCATCTACCAGTGTTTGGTGCTCAATGCTACGACCAGCAACCAGTGTTGGGTGGTCAATGCTACCACTAGTTACCACTGTTATGGTGCTCAATGCTACCACCAGCTACCAGTGTTGGGTGCTCAATGCTACCACCAGTTACCACTGTTATGGTGCTCAATGCTACCACCAGCTACTAGTGTTGGGTGCTCAATGCTACCACCAGTTACCACTGTTATGGTGCTCAATGCTACCACCAGCTACCAGTGTTGGGTGCTCAATGCTACCACCAGTTACCACTGTTATAGTGCTCAATGCTACCACCAGCTACCAGTGTTGGGTGCTCAATGCTACCACCAGTTACCAGTGTTGGGTGGTCAATGATACCACTAGTTACCACTGTTATGGTGCTCAGTGCTACCACCAGCTACCAGTGTTATGGTGGTCAGTGCTACCACCAGCAACCTGTGTTATGGTGCTCAGTGCTACCACCAGTTACCACTGTTATGGTGCTCAATGCTACCACCAGCTACCAGTGTTGGGTGGTCAATGATACCACTAGTTACCATTGTTATGGTGCTCAATGCTACCACCAGCTACCAGTGTTATGGTGCTCAATGCTACCACCAGCTACCAGTGTTATGGTGCTCAATGCTACCACCAGCAACCAGTGTTATGGTGCTCAATGCTACGACCAGCAACCAGTGTTGGGTGGTCAATGCTACCTCCAGCTACCAGTGGTATTGTGCTCAATGCTACCACCAGCTACCAGTGTTGGGTGGTCAATGCTACCACCAGCTACCAGTGTTATTGTGCTCAATGCTACCACCAGCTACCAGTGTTAAGTGCTCAATACTACCACCCGCTACCAGTGTTATTGTGCTCAGTGCTACCACCAGCTACCAGTGTTGGGTGCTCAATGCTACCACCAGCTACCAGTGTTGGGTGGTCATGCTACCACCAGCTACCAGTGTTGGGTAGTCATACTACCACCAGCTACCAGTGTTGGGTAGTCATGCTACCACCAGCTACCAGTGTTGGGTGGTCATACTACCACGACCTACCAGTGTTGGGTGCTCATGCTACCACCAGCTACCAGTGTTGGGTGGTCATGCTACCACCAGCTACCAGTGTTGGGTAGTCATGCTACCACCAGCTACCAGTGTTGGGTGGTCATGCTACCACCAGCAACCAGTGTTGGGTGATACCACCAGCTACCAGTGTTGGGTGGTCATGCTACCACCAACTACCAGTGTTGGGTGGTCAATGCTACCACCAGCTACCAGTGTTGGGTGCAACCACCAGCTACCAGTGTTGGGTGGTCATGCTACCACCAGCTACCAGTGTTGGGTGGTCAATGCTACGACAAGCAACCAATGTTGGGTGGTCATGCTACCACCAGCTACCAGTGTTGGGTGCTACCACCAGCTACCAGTGTTGGGTGGTCATGCTACCACCAGCTACCAGTGTTGGGTGGTCAATGCTACGACAAGCAACCAATGTTGGGTGGTCATGCTACCACCAGCTACCAGTGTTGGGTGGTCATACTACCACCAGCTACCAGTGCTGGGTGGTCATTGCACCCACCAGCTACCAGTGCTGGGTGGTCATTGCACCCACCAGCTACCAGTGTTGGTAGCTGGTGGGTGCATTGACCACCAGTGGTAACTGGTGGTCAATGCTACCACCAGTTACCACTGTTATGGTGCTCAATGCTACCACCAGTTACCAGTGTTATGGTGCTCAATGCTACCACCAGCAACCAGTGTTGGGTGGTCAATGCTACCTCTAGTTACCACTGTTATGGTGCTCATTTCTACCACCATCTACCAGTGTTGGGTGCTCAATGCTACGACCAGCAACCAGTGTTGGGTGGTCAACACTACCACCAGCTACCAGTGTTATGGTGCTCAATGCTACCACCATCTACCAGTGTTGGGTGCTCAATGCTACGACCAGCAACCAGTGTTGGGTGCTACCACCAGCTACCAGTGTTGGGTGGTCATGCTACCACCAACTACCAGTGTTGGGTGGTCAATGCTACCACCAGCTACCAGTGTTGGGTGCTACCACCAGCTACCAGTGTTGGGTGGTCATGCTACCACCAGCTACCAGTGTTGGGTGGTCAATGCTACGACAAGCAACCAATGTTGGGTGGTCATGCTACCACCAGCTACCAGTGTTGGGTGGTCATACTACCACCAGCTACCAGTGCTGGGTGGTCATTGCACCCACCAGCTACCAGTGTTGGGTGGTCAATGCTACCACCAGTTACCACTGTTATGGTGCTCAATGCTACCACCAGTTACCAGTGTTATGGTGCTCAATGCTACCACCAGCAACCAGTGTTGGGTGGTCAATGCTACCACTAGTTACCACTGTTATGGTGCTCATTTCTACCACCATCTACCAGTGTTGGGTGCTCAATGCTACGACCAGCAACCAGTGTTGGGTGGTCAATACTACCACCAGCTACCAGTGTTATGGTGCTCAATGCTACCACCATCTACCAGTGTTTGGTGCTCAATGCTACGACCAGCAACCAGTGTTGGGTGGTCAATGCTACCACTAGTTACCACTGTTATGGTGCTCAATGCTACCACCAGCTACCAGTGTTGGGTGCTCAATGCTACCACCAGTTACCACTGTTATGGTGCTCAATGCTACCACCAGCTACTAGTGTTGGGTGCTCAATGCTACCACCAGTTACCACTGTTATGGTGCTCAATGCTACCACCAGCTACCAGTGTTGGGTGCTCAATGCTACCACCAGTTACCACTGTTATGGTGCTCAATGCTACCACCAGCTACCAGTGTTGGGTGCTCAATGCTACCACCAGTTACCAGTGTTGGGTGGTCAATGATACCACTAGTTACCACTGTTATGGTGCTCAGTGCTACCACCAGCTACCAGTGTTATGGTGGTCAGTGCTACCACCAGCAACCTGTGTTATGGTGCTCAGTGCTACCACCAGTTACCACTGTTATGGTGCTCAATGCTACCACCAGCTACCAGTGTTGGGTGGTCAATGATACCACTAGTTACCATTGTTATGGTGCTCAATGCTACCACCAGCTACCAGTGTTATGGTGCTCAATGCTACCACCAGCTACCAGTGTTATGGTGCTCAATGCTACCACCAGCAACCAGTGTTATGGTGCTCAATGCTACGACCAGCAACCAGTGTTGGGTGGTCAATGCTACCACCAGCTACCAGTGGTATTGTGCTCAATGCTACCACCAGCTACCAGTGTTGGGTGGTCAATGCTACCACCAGCTACCAGTGTTATTGTGCTCAATGCTACCACCAGCTACCAGTGTTAAGTGCTCAATACTACCACCCGCTACCAGTGTTATTGTGCTCAGTGCTACCACCAGCTACCAGTGTTGGGTGCTCAATGCTACCACCAGCTACCAGTGTTGGGTGGTCATGCTACCACCAGCTACCAGTGTTGGGTAGTCATACTACCACCAGCTACCAGTGTTGGGTAGTCATGCTACCACCAGCTACCAGTGTTGGGTGGTCATACTACCACGACCTACCAGTGTTGGGTGCTCATGCTACCACCAGCTACCAGTGTTGGGTGGTCATGCTACCACCAGCTACCAGTGTTGGGTAGTCATGCTACCACCAGCTACCAGTGTTGGGTGGTCATGCTACCACCAGCAACCAGTGTTGGGTGATACCACCAGCTACCAGTGTTGGGTGGTCATGCTACCACCAACTACCAGTGTTGGGTGGTCAATGCTACCACCAGCTACCAGTGTTGGGTGCAACCACCAGCTACCAGTGTTGGGTGGTCATGCTACCACCAGCTACCAGTGTTGGGTGGTCAATGCTACGACAAGCAACCAATGTTGGGTGGTCATGCTACCACCAGCTACCAGTGTTGGGTGCTACCACCAGCTACCAGTGTTGGGTGGTCATGCTACCACCAGCTACCAGTGTTGGGTGGTCAATGCTACGACAAGCAACCAATGTTGGGTGGTCATGCTACCACCAGCTACCAGTGTTGGGTGGTCATACTACCACCAGCTACCAGTGCTGGGTGGTCATTGCACCCACCAGCTACCAGTGCTGGGTGGTCATTGCACCCACCAGCTACCAGTGTTGGTAGCTGGTGGGTGCATTGACCACCAGTGGTAACTGGTGGTCAATGCTACCACCAGTTACCACTGTTATGGTGCTCAATGCTACCACCAGTTACCAGTGTTATGGTGCTCAATGCTACCACCAGCAACCAGTGTTGGGTGGTCAATGCTACCTCTAGTTACCACTGTTATGGTGCTCATTTCTACCACCATCTACCAGTGTTGGGTGCTCAATGCTACGACCAGCAACCAGTGTTGGGTGGTCAACACTACCACCAGCTACCAGTGTTATGGTGCTCAATGCTACCACCATCTACCAGTGTTGGGTGCTCAATGCTACGACCAGCAACCAGTGTTGGGTGCTACCACCAGCTACCAGTGTTGGGTGGTCATGCTACCACCAACTACCAGTGTTGGGTGGTCAATGCTACCACCAGCTACCAGTGTTGGGTGCTACCACCAGCTACCAGTGTTGGGTGGTCATGCTACCACCAGCTACCAGTGTTGGGTGGTCAATGCTACGACAAGCAACCAATGTTGGGTGGTCATGCTACCACCAGCTACCAGTGTTGGGTGGTCATACTACCACCAGCTACCAGTGCTGGGTGGTCATTGCACCCACCAGCTACCAGTGTTGGGTGGTCAATGCTACCACCAGTTACCACTGTTATGGTGCTCAATGCTACCACCAGTTACCAGTGTTATGGTGCTCAATGCTACCACCAGCAACCAGTGTTGGGTGGTCAATGCTACCACTAGTTACCACTGTTATGGTGCTCATTTCTACCACCATCTACCAGTGTTGGGTGCTCAATGCTACGACCAGCAACCAGTGTTGGGTGGTCAATACTACCACCAGCTACCAGTGTTATGGTGCTCAATGCTACCACCATCTACCAGTGTTTGGTGCTCAATGCTACGACCAGCAACCAGTGTTGGGTGGTCAATGCTACCACTAGTTACCACTGTTATGGTGCTCAATGCTACCACCAGCTACCAGTGTTGGGTGCTCAATGCTACCACCAGTTACCACTGTTATGGTGCTCAATGCTACCACCAGCTACTAGTGTTGGGTGCTCAATGCTACCACCAGTTACCACTGTTATGGTGCTCAATGCTACCACCAGCTACCAGTGTTGGGTGCTCAATGCTACCACCAGTTACCACTGTTATGGTGCTCAATGCTACCACCAGCTACCAGTGTTGGGTGCTCAATGCTACCACCAGTTACCAGTGTTGGGTGGTCAATGATACCACTAGTTACCACTGTTATGGTGCTCAGTGCTACCACCAGCTACCAGTGTTATGGTGGTCAGTGCTACCACCAGCAACCTGTGTTATGGTGCTCAGTGCTACCACCAGTTACCACTGTTATGGTGCTCAATGCTACCACCAGCTACCAGTGTTGGGTGGTCAATGATACCACTAGTTACCATTGTTATGGTGCTCAATGCTACCACCAGCTACCAGTGTTATGGTGCTCAATGCTACCACCAGCTACCAGTGTTATGGTGCTCAATGCTACCACCAGCAACCAGTGTTATGGTGCTCAATGCTACGACCAGCAACCAGTGTTGGGTGGTCAATGCTACCACCAGCTACCAGTGGTATTGTGCTCAATGCTACCACCAGCTACCAGTGTTGGGTGGTCAATGCTACCACCAGCTACCAGTGTTATTGTGCTCAATGCTACCACCAGCTACCAGTGTTAAGTGCTCAATACTACCACCCGCTACCAGTGTTATTGTGCTCAGTGCTACCACCAGCTACCAGTGTTGGGTGCTCAATGCTACCACCAGCTACCAGTGTTGGGTGGTCATGCTACCACCAGCTACCAGTGTTGGGTAGTCATACTACCACCAGCTACCAGTGTTGGGTAGTCATGCTACCACCAGCTACCAGTGTTGGGTGGTCATACTACCACGACCTACCAGTGTTGGGTGCTCATGCTACCACCAGCTACCAGTGTTGGGTGGTCATGCTACCACCAGCTACCAGTGTTGGGTAGTCATGCTACCACCAGCTACCAGTGTTGGGTGGTCATGCTACCACCAGCAACCAGTGTTGGGTGATACCACCAGCTACCAGTGTTGGGTGGTCATGCTACCACCAACTACCAGTGTTGGGTGGTCAATGCTACCACCAGCTACCAGTGTTGGGTGCAACCACCAGCTACCAGTGTTGGGTGGTCATGCTACCACCAGCTACCAGTGTTGGGTGGTCAATGCTACGACAAGCAACCAATGTTGGGTGGTCATGCTACCACCAGCTACCAGTGTTGGGTGGTCATACTACCACCAGCTATCAGTGCTGGGTGGTCATTGCACCCACCAGCTACCAGTGTTGGTAGCTGGTGGGTGCATTGACCACCAGTGGTAACTGGTGGTCAATGCTACCACCAGTTACCACTGTTATGGTGCTCAATGCTACCACCAGTTACCAGTGTTATGGTGCTCAATGCTACCACCAGCAACCAGTGTTGGGTGGTCAATGCTACCTCTAGTTACCACTGTTATGGTGCTCATTTCTACCACCATCTACCAGTGTTGGGTGCTCAATGCTACGACCAGCAACCAGTGTTGGGTGGTCAATACTACCACCAGCTACCAGTGTTATGGTGCTCAATGCTACCACCATCTACCAGTGTTGGGTGCTCAATGCTACGACCAGCAACCAGTGTTGGGTGCTACCACCAGCTACCAGTGTTGGGTGGTCATGCTACCACCAACTACCAGTGTTGGGTGGTCAATGCTACCACCAGCTACCAGTGTTGGGTGCTACCACCAGCTACCAGTGTTGGGTGGTCATGCTACCACCAGCTACCAGTGTTGGGTGGTCAATGCTACGACAAGCAACCAATGTTGGGTGGTCATGCTACCACCAGCTACCAGTGTTGGGTGGTCATACTACCACCAGCTACCAGTGCTGGGTGGTCATTGCACCCACCAGCTACCAGTGTTGGGTGGTCAATGCTACCACCAGTTACCACTGTTATGGTGCTCAATGCTACCACCAGCAACCAGTGTTGGGTGGTCAATGCTACCACTAGTTACCACTGTTATGGTGCTCATTTCTACCACCATCTACCAGTGTTGGGTGCTCAATGCTACGACCAGCAACCAGTGTTGGGTGGTCAATACTACCACCAGCTACCAGTGTTATGGTGCTCAATGCTACCACCATCTACCAGTGTTGGGTGCTCAATGCTACGACCAGCAACCAGTGTTGGGTGGTCAATGCTACCACTAGTTACCACTGTTATGGTGCTCAATGCTACCACCAGCTACCAGTGTTGGGTGCTCAATGCTACCACCAGTTACCACTGTCATGGTGCTCAATGCTACCACCAGCTACCAGTGTTGGGTGCTCAATGCTACCACCAGTTACCACTGTTATGGTGCTCAATGCTACCACCAGCTACCAGTGTTGGGTGCTCAATGCTACCACCAGTTACCACTGTTATGGTGCTCAATGCTACCACCAGCTACCAGTGTTATTGTGCTCAATGCTACCACCAGCTACCAGTGTTGGGTGGTCAATGCTACCACCAGCTACCAGTGTTATTGTGCTCAATGCTACCACCAGCTACCAGTGTTAAGTGCTCAATACTACCACCCGCTACCAGTGTTATTGTGCTCAGTGCTACCACCAGCTACCAGTGTTGGGTGCTCAATGCTACCACCAGCTACCAGTGTTGGGTGGTCATGCTACCACCAGCTACCAGTGTTGGGTAGTCATACTACCACCAGCTACCAGTGTTGGGTAGTCATGCTACCACCAGCTACCAGTGTTGGGTGGTCATACTACCACCACCTACCAGTGTTGGGTGCTCATGCTACCACCAGCTACCAGTGTTGGGTGGTCATGCTACCACCAGCTACCAGTGTTGGGTAGTCATGCTACCACCAGCTACCAGTGTTGGGTGGTCATGCTACCACCAGCTACCAGTGTTGGGTGATACCACCAGCTACCAGTGTTGGGTGGTCATGCTACCACCAACTACCAGTGTTGGGTGGTCAATGCTACCACCAGCTACCAGTGTTGGGTGCTACCACCAGCTACCAGTGTTGGGTGGTCATGCTACCACCAGCTACCAGTGTTGGGTGGTCAATGCTACGACAAGCAACCAATGTTGGGTGGTCATGCTACCACCAGCTACCAGTGTTGGGTGGTCATACTACCACCAGCTACCAGTGCTGGGTGGTCATTGCACCCACCAGCTACCAGTGCTGGGTGGTCATTGCACCCACCAGCTACCAGTGTTGGTAGCTGGTGGGTGCATTGACCACCAGTAGTAACTGGTGGTCAATGCTACCACCAGTTACCACTGTTATGGTGCTCAATGCTACCACCAGTTACCAGTGTTATGGTGCTCAATGCTACCACCAGCAACCAGTGTTGGGTGGTCAATGCTACCTCTAGTTACCACTGTTATGGTGCTCATTTCTACCACCATCTACCAGTGTTGGGTGCTCAATGCTACGACCAGCAACCAGTGTTGGGTGGTCAATACTACCACCAGCTACCAGTGTTATGGTGCTCAATGCTACCACCATCTACCAGTGTTGGGTGCTCAATGCTACGACCAGCAACCAGTGTTGGGTGCTACCACCAGCTACCAGTGTTGTGTGGTCATGCTACCACCAACTACCAGTGTTTGGTGGTCAATGCTACCACCAGCTACCAGTGTTGGGTGCTACCACCAGCTACCAGTGTTGGGTGGTCATGCTACCACGAGCTACCAGTGTTGGGTGGTCAATGCTACGACAAGCAACCAATGTTGGGTGGTCATGCTACCACCAGCTACCAGTGTTGGGTGGTCATACTACCACCAGCTACCAGTGCTGGGTGGTCATTGCACCCACCAGCTACCAGTGTTGGGTGGTCAATGCTACCACCAGTTACCACTGTTATGGTGCTCAATGCTACCACCAGTTACCAGTGTTATGGTGCTCAATGCTACCACCAGCAACCAGTGTTGGGTGGTCAATGCTACCACTAGTTACCACTGTTAAGGTGCTCATTTCTACCACCATCTACCAGTGTTGGGTGCTCAATGCTACGACCAGCAACCAGTGTTGGGTGGTCAATACTACCACCAGCTACCAGTGTTATGGTGCTCAATGCTACCACCATCTACCAGTGTTGGGTGCTCAATGCTACGACCAGCAACCAGTGTTGGGTGGTCAATGCTACCACTAGTTACCACTGTTATGGTGCTCAATGCTACCACCAGCTACCAGTGTTGGGTGCTCAATGCTACCACCAGTTACCACTGTTATGGTGCTCAATGCTACCACCAGCTACTAGTGTTGGGTGCTCAATGCTACCACCAGTTACCACTGTTATGGTGCTCAATGCTACCACCAGCTACCAGTGTTGGGTGCTCAATGCTACCACCAGTTACCACTGTTATGGTGCTCAATGCTACCACCAGCTACCAGTGTTGGGTGCTCAATGCTACCACCAGTTACCACTGTTATGGTGCTCAATGCTACCACCAGCTACCAGTGTTGGGTGCTCAATGCTACCACCAGTTACCACTGTTATGGTGCTCAATGCTACCACCAGCTACCAGTGTTGGGTGCTCAGTGCTACCACCAGCTACCAGTGTTATGGTGCTCAGTGCTACCACCAGCAACCTGTGTTATGGTGCTCAGTGCTAAGACCAGTTACCACTGTTATGGTGCTCAATGCTACCACCAGCTACCAGTGTTGGGTGGTCAATGATACCACTAGTTACCATTGTTATGGTGCTCAATGCTACCACCAGCTACCAGTGTTATGGTGCTCAATGCTACCACCAGCTACCAGTGTTATGGTGCTCAATGCTACCACCAGCTACCAGTGTTATGGTGCTCAATGCTACGACCAGCAACCAGTGTTGGGTGGTCAATGCTACCACCAGCTACCAGTGGTATTGTGCTCAATGCTACCACCAGCTACCAGTGTTGGGTGGTCAATGCTACCACCAGCTACCAGTGTTATTGTGCTCAATGCTACCACCAGCTAATAGTGTTAAGTGCTCAATACTACCACCCGCTACCAGTGTTATTGTGCTCAGTGCTACCACCAGCTACCAATGTTGGGTGCTCAATGCTACCACCAGCTACCAGTGTTGGGTGGTCATGCTACCACCAGCTACCAGTGTTGGGTAGTCATACTACCACCAGCTACCAGTGTTGGGTAGTCATGCTACCACCAGCTACCAGTGTTGGGTGGTCATACTACCACGACCTACCAGTGTTGGGTGCTCATGCTACCACCAGCTACCAGTGTTGGGTGGTCATGCTACCACCAGCTACCAGTGTTGGGTAGTCATGCTACCACCAGCTACCAGTGTTGGGTGGTCATGCTACCACCAGCAACCAGTGTTGGGTGATACCACCAGCTACCAGTGTTGGGTGGTCATGCTACCACCAACTACCAGTGTTGGGTGGTCAATGCTACCACCAGCTACCAGTGTTGGGTGCTACCACCAGCTACCAGTGTTGGGTGGTCATGCTACCACCAGCTACCAGTGTTGGGTGGTCAATGCTACGACAAGCAACCAATGTTGGGTGGTCATGCTACCACCAGCTACCAGTGTTGGGTGGTCATACTACCACCAGCTACCAGTGCTGGGTGGTCATTGCACCCACCAGCTACCAGTGTTGGTAGCTGGTGGGTGCATTGACCACCAGTGGTAACTGGTGGTCAATGCTACCACCAGTTACCACTGTTATGGTGCTCAATGCTACCACCAGTTACCAGTGTTATGGTGCTCAATGCTACCACCAGCAACCAGTGTTGGGTGGTCAATGCTACCTCTAGTTACCACTGTTATGGTGCTCATTTCTACCACCATCTACCAGTGTTGGGTGCTCAATGCTACGACCAGCAACCAGTGTTGGGTGGTCAATACTACCACCAGCTACCAGTGTTATGGTGCTCAATGCTACCACCATCTACCAGTGTTGGGTGCTCAATGCTACGACCAGCAACCAGTGTTGGGTGCTACCACCAGCTACCAGTGTTGGGTGGTCATGCTACCACCAACTACCAGTGTTGGGAGGTCAATGCTACCACCAGCTACCAGTGTTGGGTGCTACCACCAGCTACCAGTGTTGGGTGGTCATGCTACCACCAGCTACCAGTGTTGGGTGGTCAATGCTACGACAAGCAACCAATGTTGGGTGGTAATGCTACCACCAGCTACCAGTGTTGGGTGGTCATACTACCACCAGCTACCAGTGCTGGGTGGTCATTGCACCCACCAGCTACCAGTGTTGGGTAGTCAATGCTACCACCAGTTACCACTGTTATGGTGCTCAATGCTACCACCAGTTACCAGTGTTATGGTGCTCAATGCTACCACCAGCAACCAGTGTTGGGTGGTCAATGCTACCACTAGTTACCACTGTTATGGTGCTCATTTCTACCACCATCTACCAGTGTTGGGTGCTCAATGCTACGACCAGCAACCAGTGTTGGGTGGTCAATACTAACACCAGCTACCAGTGTTATGGTGCTCAATGCTACCACCATCTACCAGTGTTGGGTGCTCAATGCTACGACCAGCAACCAGTGTTGGGTGGTCAATGCTACCACTAGTTACCACTGTTATGGTGCTCAATGCTACCACCAGCTACCAGTGTTGGGTGCTCAATGCTACCACCAGTTACCACTGTTATGGTGCTCAATGCTACCACCAGCTACTAGTGTTGGGTGCTCAATGCTACCACCAGTTACCACTGTTATGGTGCTCAATGCTTCCACCAGCTACCAGTGTTGGGTGCTCAATGCTACCACCAGTTACCACTGTTATGGTGCTCAATGCTACCACCAGCTACCAGTGTTGGGTGCTCAATGCTACCACCAGTTACCACTGTTATGGTGCTCAATGCTACCACCAGCTACCAGTGTTGGGTGCTCAATGCTACCACCAGTTACCAGTGTTGGGTGGTCAATGATACCACTAGTTACCATTGTTATGGTGCTCAATGCTACCACCAGCTACCAGTGTTATGGTGCTCAATGCTACCACCAGCTACTAGTGTTATGGTGCTCAATGCTACCACCTGCTACCAGTGTTATGGTGCTCAATGCTACGACCAGCAACCAGTGTTGGGTGGTCAATGCTACCACCAGCTACCAGTGGTATTGTGCTCAATGCTACCACCAGCTACCAGTGTTGGGTGGTCAATGCTACCACCAGCTACCAGTGTTATTGTGCTCAATGCTACCACCAGCTACCAGTGTTAAGTGCTCAATACTACCACCCGCTACCAGTGTTATTGTGCTCAGTGCTACCACCAGCTACCAGTGTTGGGTGCTCAATGCTACCACCAGCTACCAGTGTTGGGTGGTCATGCTACCACCAGCTTCCAGTGTTGGGTAGTCATACTACCACCAGCTACCAGTGTTGGGTAGTCATGCTACCACCAGCTACCAGTGTTGGGTGGTCATACTACCACGACCTACCAGTGTTGGGTGCTCATGCTACCACCAGCTACCAGTGTTGGGTGGTCATGCTACCACCAGCTACTAGTGTTGGGTAGTCATGCTACCACCAGCTACCAGTGTTGGGTGGTCATGCTACCACCTGCAACCAGTGTTGGGTGATACCACCAGCTACCAGTGTTGGGTGGTCATGCTACCACCAACTACCAGTGTTGGGTGGTCAATGCTACCACCAGCTACCAGTGTTGGGTGCTACCACCAGCTACCAGTGTTGGGTGGTCATGCTACCACCAGCTACCAGTGTTGGGTGGTCAATGCTACGACAAGCAACCAATGTTGGGTGGTCATGCTACCACCAGCTACCAGTGTTGGGTGGTCATACGACCACCAGCTACCAGTGCTGGGTGGTCATTGCACCCACCAGCTACCAGTGTTGGTAGCTGGTGGGTGCATTGACCACCAGTGGTAACTGGTGGTCAATGCTACCACCAGTTACCACTGTTATGGTGCTCAATGCTACCACCAGTTACCAGTGTTATGGTGCTCAATGCTACCACCAGCAACCAGTGTTGGGTGGTCAATGCTACCTCTAGTTACCACTGTTATGGTGCTCATTTCTACCACCGTCTACCAGTGTTGGGTGCTCAATGCTACGACCAGCAACCAGTGTTGGGTGGTCAATACTACCACCAGCTACCAGTGTTATGGTGCTCAATGCTACCACCATCTACCAGTGTTGGGTGCTCAATGCTACGACCAGCAACCAGTGTTGGGTGCTACCACCAGCTACCAGTGTTGGGTGGTCATGCTACCACCAACTACCAGTGTTGGGTGGTCAATGCTACCACCAGCTACCAGTGTTGGGTGCAACCACCAGCTACCAGTGTTGGGTGGTCATGCTACCACCAGCTACCAGTGTTGGGTGGTCAATGCTACGACAAGCAACCAATGTTGGGTGGTCATGCTACCACCAGCTACCAGTGTTGGGTGGTCATACTACCACCAGCTACCAGTGCTGGGTGGTCATTGCACCCACCAGCTACCAGTGTTGGGTGGTCAATGCTACCACCAGTTACCACTGTTATGGTGCTCAATGCTACCACCAGTTACCAGTGTTATGGTGCTCAATGCTACCACCAGCAACCAGTGTTGGGTGGTCAATGCTACCACTAGTTACCACTGTTATGGTGCTCATTTCTACCACCATCTACCAGTGTTGGGTGCTCAATGCTACGACCAGCAACCAGTGTTGGGTGGTCAATACTACCACCAGCTACCAGTGTTATGGTGCTCAATGCTACCACCATCTACCAGTGTTGGGTGCTCAATGCTTCGACCAGCAACCAGTGTTGGGTGGTCAATGCTACCACTAGTTACCACTGTTATGGTGCTCAATGCTACCACCAGCTACCAGTGTTGGGTGCTCAATGCTACCACCAGTTACCACTGTTATGGTGCTCAATGCTACCACCAGCTACCAGTGTTGGGTGCTCAATGCTACCACCAGTTACCACTGTTATGGTGCTCAATGCTACCACCAGCTACCAGTGTTGGGTGCTCAATGCTACCACCAGTTACCACTGTTATGGTGCTCAATGCTACCACCAGCTACCAGTGTTGGGTGCTCAATGCTACCACCAGTTACCAGTGTTGGGTGGCCAATGATACCACTAGTTACCACTGTTATGGTGCTCAGTGCTACCACCAGCTACCAGTGTTATGGTGCTCAGTGCTACCACCAGCAACCAGTGTTATGGTGCTCAGTGCTACCACCAGTTACCACTGTTATGGTGCTCAATGCTACCACCAGCTACCAGTGTTGGGTGGTCAATGATACCACTAGTTACCTTTGTTATGGTGCTCAATGCTACCACCAGCAACCAGTGTTATGGTGCTCAATGCTACCACCAGCTACCAGTGTTATGGTGCTCAATGCAACCACCAGCTACCAGTGTTATTGTGCTCAATGCTACCACCAGCTACCAGTGTTAAGTGCTCAATACTACCACCCGCTACCAGTGTTATTGTGCTCAATGCTACCACCAGCTACCAGTGTTGGGTGGTCATGCTACCACCAGCTACCAGTGTTGGGTAGTCATACTACCACCAGCTACCAGTGTTGGGTGGTCATGCTACCACCAGCTACCAGTGTTGGGTGGTCATACTACCACCACCTATCAGTGTTGGGTGCTCATGCTACCACCAGCTACCAGTGTTGGGTGGTCATGCTACCACCAGCTACCAGTGTTGGGTAGTCATGCTACCACCAGCTACCAGTGTTGGGTGGTCATGCTACCACCAGCTACCAGTGTTGGGTGCTACCACCAGCTACCAGTGTTGGGTGGTCATGCTACCACCAACTACCAGTGTTGGGTGGTCAATGCTACCACAAGCTACCAGTGTTGGGTGCTACCACCAGCTACCAGTGTTGGGTGGTCATGCTACCACCAGCTACCAGTGTTGGGTGGTCAATGCTACGACAAGCAACCAATGGTGGGTGGTCATGCTACCACCAGCTACCAGTGTTGGGTGGTCATACTACCACCAGCTACCAGTGCTGGGTGGTCATTGCACCCACCAGCTACCAGTGTTGGGTGGTTAATGCTACCACCAGTTACAACTGTTATGGTGCTCAATGCTACCACCAGTTACCAGTGTTATGGTGCTCAATGCTACCACCAGCAACCAGTGTTGGGTGGTCAATGCTACCACTAGTTACCACTGTTATGGTGCTCATTTCTACCACCATCTACCAGTGTTGGGTGCTCAATGCTACGACCAGCAACCAGTGTTGGGTGGTCAATACAACCACCAGCTACCAGTGTTATGGTGCTCAATGCTACCACCATCTACCAGTGTTGGGTGCTCAATGCTACGACCAGCAACCAGTGTTGGGTGCTACCACCAGCTACCAGTGTTGGGTGGTCATGCTACCACCAACTACCAGTGTTGGGTGGTCAATGCTACCACCAGCTACCAGTGTTGGGTGCTACCACCAGCTACCAGTGTTGGGTGGTCATGCTACCACCAGCTACCAGTGTTGGGTGGTCAATGCTACGACAAGCAACCAATGTTGGGTGGTCATGCTACCACCAGCTACCAGTGTTGGGTGGTCATACTACCACCAGCTACCAGTGCTGGGTGGTCATTGCACCCACCAGCTACTAGTGTTGGGTGGTCAATGCTACCACCAGTTACCACTGTTATGGTGCTCAATGCTACCACCAGTTACCAGTGTTATGGTGCTCAATGCTACCACCAGCAACCAGTGTTGGGTGGTCAATGCTACCACTAGTTACCACTGTTATGGTGCTCATTTCTACCACCATCTACCAGTGTTAGGTGCTCAATGCTACGACCAGCAACCAGTGTTGGGTGGTCAATACTACCACCAGCTACCAGTGTTATGGTGGTCAATGCTACCACCATCTGCCAGTGTTGGGTGCTCAATGCTACGACCAGCAACCAGTGTTGGGTGGTCAATGCTACCACTAGTTACCACTGTTATGGTGCTCAATGCTACCACCAGCTACCAGTGTTGGGTGCTCAATGCTACCACCAGTTACCACTGTTATGGTGCTCAATGCTACCACCAGCTACCAGTGTTGGGTGCTCAATGCTACCACCAGTTACCACTGTTATGGTGCTCAATGCTACCACCAGCTACCAGTGTTGGGTGCTCAATGCTACCACCAGTTTCCACTGTTATGGAGCTCAATGCTACCACTAGCTACCAGTGTTGGGTGCTCAATGCTACCACCAGTTACCAGTGTTGGGTGGTCAATGATACCACTAGTTACCACTGTTATGGTGCTCAGTGCTACCACCAGCTACCAGTGTTATGGTGCTCAGTGCTACCACCAGCAACCAGTGTTATGGTGCTCAGTGCTACCACCAGTTACCACTGTTATGGTGCTCAATGCTACCACCAGCTACCAGTGTTGGGTGGTCAATGATACCACTAGTTACCATTGTTATGGTGCTCAATGCTACCACCAGCTACCAGTGTTATGGTGCTCAATGCTACCACCAGCTACCAGTGTTATGGTGCTCAATGCTACCACCAGCTACCAGTGTTATGGTGCTCAATGCTACGACCAGCAACCAGTGTTGGGTGGTCAATGTTACCAGTGTTATTGTGCTCAATGCTACCACCAGCTACCAGTGTTGGGTGGTCAATGCTACCACCAGCTACCAGTGTTATTGTGCTCAATGCTACCACCAGCTACCAGTGTTAAGTGCTCAATACTACCACCCGCTACCAGTGTTATTGTGCTCAATGCTACCACCAGCTACCAGTGTTGGGTGCTCAAAGCTACCACCAGCTACCAGTGTTGGGTGGTCATGCTACCACCAGCTACCAGTGTTGGGTAGTCATACTACCACCAGCTACCAGTGTTGGGTGGTCATGCTACCACCAGCTACCAGTGTTGGGTGGTCATACTACCACCACCTACCAGTGTTGGGTGCTCATGCTACCACCAGCTACCAGTGTTGGGTGGTCATGCTACCACCAGCTACTAGTGTTGGGTAGTCATGCTACCACCAGCTACCAGTGTTGGGTGGTCATGCTACCACCAGCTACCAGTGTTGGGTGCTACCACCAGCTACCAGTGTTGGGTGGTCATGCTACCACCAACTACCAGTGTTGGGTGGTCAATGCTACCACCAGCTACCAGTGTTGGGTGCTACCACCAGCTACCAGTGTTGGGTGGTCATGCTACCACCAGCTACCAGTGTTGGGTGGACAATGCTACGACCAGCAACCAATGTTGGGTGGTCATGCTACCACCAGCTACCAGTGTTGGGTAGTCATACTACCACCAGCTACCAGTGCTGGGTGGTCATTGCACCCACCAGCTACCAGTGTTGGGTGGTCAATGCTACCACCAGTTACCAGTGTTATGGTGCTCAATGCTACCACCAGCAACCAGTGTTATGGTGCTCAATGCTACCACCAGCAACCAGTGTTGGGTGGTCAATGCTACCACTAGTTACCACTGTTATGGTGCTCATTTCTACCACCATCTACCAGTGTTGGGTGCTCAATGCTACGACCAGCAACCAGTGTTGGGTGGTCAATACTACCACCAGCTACCAGTGTTATGGTGCTCAATGCTACCACCATCTACCAGTGTTGGGTGCTCAATGCTACGACCAGCAACCAGTGTTGGGTGGTCAATGCTACCACTAGTTACCACTGTTATGGTGCTCATTTCTACCACCATCTACCAGTGTTGGGTGCTCAATGCTACGACCAGCAACCAGTGTTGGGTGGTCAATACTACCACCAGCTACCAGTGTTATGGTGCTCAATGCTACCACCATCTACCAGTGTTGGGTGCTCAATGCTACGACCAGCAACCAGTGTTAGGTGGTCAATGCTACCACTAGTTACCACTGTTATGGTGCTCAATGCTACCACCAGCTACCAGTGTTGTGTGCTCAATGCTACCACCAGTTACCACTGTTATGGTGCTCAATGCTACCACCAGCTACCAGTGTTGGGTGCTCAATGCTACCACCAGTTACCACTGTTATGGTGCTCAATGCTACCACCAGCTACCAGTTTTGGGTGGTCATTGCTACGACCAGCAACCAATGTTGGGTGGTCAATGCTACCACCAGCTACCAGTGTTGGGTGGTCAATGCTATAACCAGCTACCAGTGTTATGGTGCTCAATGCTACCACCAGCAACCAGTTTTATGGTGCTCAGTGCTACCACCAGCTTCCAGTGTTATGGTGCTCAATGATACCACCAGCTACCAGTGTTGGGTGCTCAATGCTACGACCATCAACCAGTGTTGGGTGGTCAATGATACCACTAGTTACCACTGTTATGGTGCTCAGTGCTACCACCAGCTACCAGTGTTATGGTGCTCAGTACTACCAACAGCAACCAGTGTTATGGTGCTCAGTGCTACCACCAGCAACCAGTGTTATGGTGCTCAGTGCTACCACCAGCTACCAGTATTATGGTGCTCAATGCTACCACCAGCTACCAGTGTTGGGTGCTCAATGCTACCACCAGTTACCAGTGTTGGGTGGTCAATGATACCACTAGTTACCACTGTTATGGTGCTCAATGCTACCACCAGCTACCAGTGTTATGGTGCTCAGTGCTACCACCAGCTACCAGTTTTATGGTGCTCAATGCTACCACCAGCTACCAGTGTTATGGTGCTCAATGCTACGACCAGCAACCAGTGTTGGGTGGTGAATGCTACCACCAGCTACCAGTGTTATGGTGCTCAGTGCTACCACCAGCAACCAGTGTTATGGTGCTCAGTGCTACCACCAGTTACCACTGTTATGGTGCTCAATGCTACCACCAGCTACCAGTGTTGTGTGGTCAATGATACCACTAGTTACCATTGTTATGGTGCTCAATGCTACCACCAGCTACCAGTGTTATGGTGCTCAATGCTACCACCAGCTACCAGTGTTATGGTGCTCAATGCTACGACCAGCAACCAGTGTTGGGTGGTCAATGCTACCACCAGCTACCAGTGTTATTGTGCTCAATGCTACCACCAGCTACCAGTGTTGGGTGGTCAATGCTACCACCAGCTACCAGTGTTATTGTGCTCAATGCTACCACCAGCTACCAGTCTTAAGTGCTCAATACTACCACCCGCTACCAGTGTTATTGTGCTCAATGCTACCACCAGCTACCAGTGTTGGGTGCTCAATGCTACCACCAGCTACCAGTGTTGGGTGGTCATGCTACCACCAGCTACCAGTGTTGGGTAGTCATACTACCACCAGCTACCAGTGCTGGGTGGTCATGCTACCACCAGCTACCAGTGTTGGGTGGTCATACTACCACCAGCTACCAGTGTTGGGTGCTCATGCTACCACCAGCTACCAGTGTTGGGTGGTCATGCTACCACCAGCTACCAGTGTTGGGTAGTCATGCTACCACCAGCTACCAGTGTTGGGTGGTCATGCTACCACCAGCTACCAGTGTTGGGTGCTACCACCAGCTACCAGTGTTGGGTGGTCGATGCTACCACTAGCTACCAGTGTTTGGTAGTCATACTACCACCAGCTACCAGTGTTGGGTAGTCATGCTACCACCAGCTACCAGTGTTGGGTGGTCAATGCTACCACCAACTACCAGTGTTGGGGTGCTACCACCAGCTACCAGTGTTGGGTGGTCATACTACCACCAGCTACCAGTGTTGGGTGGTCATATTTCCACCAACTACCAGCGTTGGGTGTTCAATGCTACCACCAGCTACCAGTGTTGGGTGCTACCACCAGCTACCAGTGTTGGGTGGTCATGCTACCACCAGCTACCAGTGTTGGGTGGTCAATGCTACAAGCAACCAATGTTGGGTGGTCATGCTACCAGTGTTGGGTGGTCATACTACCACCAGCTACCAGTGCTGGGTGGTCATTGCACCCACCAGCTACCAGTGTTGGGTGGTCAATGCTACCACCAGTTGCCACTGTTATGGTGCTCAATGCTACCACCAGTTACCAGTTTTATGGTGCTCAATGCTACCACCAGCAACCAGTGTTGGGTGGTCAATGCTACCACTAGTTACCACTGTTATGGTGCTCATTTCTACCACCATCTACCAGTGTTGGGTGCTCAATGTTACGACCAGCAACCAGTGTTGGGTGGTCAATACTACCACCAGCTACCAGTGTTATGGTGCTCAATGCTACGACCAGCAACCAGTGTTGGGTGGTCAATGCTACCACTAGTTACCACTGTTATGGTGCTCAATGCTACCACCAGCTACCAGTGTTGGGTGCTCAATGCTACCACCAGTTACCACTGTTATGGTGCTCAATGCTACCACCAGCTACCAGTGTTGGGTGCTCAATGCTACCACCAGTTACCACTGTTATGGTGCTCAATGCTACCACCAGCTACCAGTTTTGGGTGGTCATTGCTACGACCAGCAACCAATGTTGGGTGGTCAATGCTACCACCAGCTACCAGTGTTGGGTGGTCAATGCTATAACCAGCTACCAGTGTTATGGTGCTCAATGCTACCACCAGCTACCAGTGTTGGGTGCTCAATGCTACGACCATCAACCAGTGTTGGGTGGTCAATGATACCACTAGTTACCACTGTTATGGTGCTCAGTGCTACCACCAGCTACCAGTGTTATGGTGCTCAGTGCTACCAACAGCAACCAGTGTTATGGTGCTCAGTGCTACCACCAGCTACCAGTGTTATGGTGCTCAATGATACCACCAGCTACCAGTGTTGGGTGCTCAATGCTACGACCATCAACCAGTGTTGGGTGGTCAATGATACCACTAGTTACCACTGTTATGGTGCTCAGTGCTACCACCAGCTACCAGTGTTATGGTGCTGAGTGCTACCAACAGCAACCAGTGTTATGGTGCTCAGTGCTACCACCAGCAACCAGTGTTATGGTGCTCAGTGCTACCACCAGCTACCAGTGTTATGGTGCTCAATGCTACCACCAGCTACCAGTGTTGGGTGCTCAATGCTACCACCAGTTACCAGTGTTGGGTGGTCAATGATACCACTAGTTACCACTGTTATGGTGCTCAATGCTACCACCAGCTACCAGTGTTATGGTGCTCAATGCTACCACCAGCTACCAGTGTTATGGTGCTCAATGCTACCACCAGCTACCAGTGTTATGGTGCTTAATGCTACGACCAGCAACCAGTGTTGGGTGGTCAATGCTACCACCAGCTACCAGTGTTATGGTGCTCAATGCTACCACCAGCTACCAGTGTTGGGTGCTCAATGCTACCACCAGTTACCAGTGTTGGGTGGTCAATGATACCACTAGTTACCACTGTTATGGTGCTCAGTGCTACCACCAGCTACCAGTGTTATTGTGCTCAATGCTACCACCAGCTACCAGTGTTAAGTGCTCAATACTACCACCCGCTACCAGTGTTATTGTGCTCAATGCTACCACCAGCTACCAGTGTTGGGTGCTCAATGCTACCACCAGCTACCAGTGTTGGGTGGTCATGCTACCACCAGCTACCAGTGTTGGGTAGTCATACTACCACCAGCTACCAGTGTTGGGTGGTCATGCTACCACCAGCTACCAGAGTTGGGTGGTCATACTACCACCAGCTACCAGTGTTGGGTGCTCATGCTACCAACAGCTACCAGTGTTGGGTGGTCATGCTACCACCAGCTACCAGTGTTGGGTAGTCATGCTACCACCAGCTACCAGTGTTCGGTGGTCATGCTACCACCAGCTACCAGTGGTGGGTGCTACCACCAGCTACCAGTGTTGGGTGGTCATGCTACCACCAACTACCAGTGTTGGGTGGTCAATGCTACCACCAGCTACCAGTGTTGGGTGCTACCACCAGCTACCAGTGTTGGGTGGTCATGCTACCACCAGCTACCAGTGTTGGGTGGTCAATGCTACGACAAGCAACCAATGTTGGGTGGTCATGCTACCACCAGCTACCAGTGTTGGGTGGTCATACTACCACCAGCTACCAGTGCTGGGTGGTCATTGCACCCACCAGCTACCAGTGTTGGGTGGTCAATGCTACCACCAGTTACCACTGTTATGGTGCTCAATGCTACCACCAGTTACCAGTGTTATGGTGCTCAATGCTACCACCAGCAACCAGTGTTGGGTGGTCAATGCTACCACTAGTTACCACTGTTATGGTGCTCATTTCTACCACCATCTACCAGTGTTGGGTGCTCAATGCTACGACCAGCAACCAGTGTTGGGTGGTCAATACTACCACCAGCTACCAGTGTTATGGTGCTCAATGCTACCACCATCTACCAGTGTTGGGTGCTCAATGCTACGACCAGCAACCAGTGTTGGGTGGTCAATGCTACCACTTGTTACCACTGTTATGGTGCTCAATGCTACCACCAGCTACCAGTGTTGGGTGCTCAATGCTACCACCAGCTACCACTGTTATGGTGCTCAATGCTACCACCAGCTACCAGTGTTGGGTACTCAATGCTACCACCAGTTACCACTGTTATGGTGCTCAATGCTACCACCAGCTACCAGTGTTGGGTGCTCAATGCTACCACCAGTTACCACTGTTATGGAGCTCAATGCTACCACCAGTTACCAGTGTTGGGTGGTCAATGATACCACTAGTTACCACTGTTATGGTGCTCAGTGCTACCACCAGCTACCAGTGTTATGGTGCTCAGTGCTACCACCAGCAACCAGTGTTATGGTGCTCAGTGCTACCACCAGTTACCACTGTTATGGTGCTCAATGCTACCACCAGCTACCAGTGTTGGGTGGTCAATGATACCACTAGTTACCATTGTTATGGTGCTCAATGCTACCACCAGCTACCAGTGTTATGGTGCTCAATGCTACCACCAGCTACCAGTGTTATGGTGCTCAATGCTACCACCAGCTACCAGTGTTATGGTGCTCAATGCTACGACCAGCAACCAGTGTTGGGTGGTCAATGCTACCACCAGCTACCAGTGTTATTGTGCTCAATGCTACCACCAGCTACCAGTGTTGGGTGGTCAATGCTACCACCAGCTACCAGTGTTATTGTGCTCAATGCTACCACCAGCTACCAGTGTTAAGTGCTCAATACTACCACCCGCTACCAGTGTTATTGTGCTCAATGCTACCACCAGCTACCAGTGTTGGGTGCTCAATGATACCACCAGCTACCAGTGTTGGGTGGTCATGCTACCACCAGCTACCAGTGTTGGGTAGTCATACTACCACCAGCTACCAGTGTTGGGTAGTCATGCTACCACCAGCTACCAGTGTTGGGTGGTCATACTACCACCACCTACCAGTGTTGGGTGCTCATGCTACCTCCAGCTACCAGTGTTGGGTGGTCATGCTACCACCAGCTACTAGTGTTGGGTAGTCATGCTACCACCAGCTACCAGTGTTGGGTGGTCATGCTACCACCAGCTACCAGTGTTGGGTGATACCACCAGCTACCAGTGTTGGGTGGTCATGCTACCACCAACTACCAGTGTTGGGTGGTCAATGCTACCACCAGCTACCAGTGTTGCGTGCTACCACCAGCTACCAGTGTTGGGTGGTCATGCTACCACCAGCTACCAGTGTTGGGTGGTCAATGCTACGACAAGCAACCAATATTGGGTGGTCATGCTACCACCAGCTACCAGTGTTGGGTGGTCATACTACCACCAGCTACCAGTGCTGGGTGGTCATTGCACCCACCAGCTACCAGTGTTGGTAGCTGGTGGGTGCATTGACCACCAGTGGTAACTGGTGGTCAATGCTACCACCAGTTACCACTGTTATGGTGCTCAATGCTACCACCAGTTACCAGTGTTATGGTGCTCAATGCTACCACCAGCAACCAGTGTTGGGTGGTCAATGCTACCACTAGTTACCACTGTTATGGTGCTCATTTCTACCACCATCTACCAGTGTTGGGTGCTCAATGCTACGACCAGCAACCAGTGTTGGGTGGTCAATACTACCACCAGCTACCAGTGTTATGGTTCTCAATGCTACCACCATCTACCAGTGTTGGGTACTCATTGCTACTACCAGCAACCAGTGTTGGGTGCTACCACCAGCTACCAGTGTTGGGTGGTCATGCTACCACCAACTACCAGTGTTGGGTGGTCAATGCTACCACCAGCTACCAGTGTTGGGTGCTTCCACCAGCTACCAGTGTTGGGTGGTCATGCTACCACCAGCTACCAGTGTTGGGGTGCTACCACCAGCTACCAGTGTTGGGTGGTCATACTACCACCAGCTACCAGTGTTGGGTGGTCATATTTCCACCAACTACCAGTGTTGGGTGTTCAATGCTACCACCAGCTACCAGTGTTGGGTGCTACCACCAGCTACCAGTGTTGGGTGGTCATGCTACCACCAGCTACCAGTGTTGGGTGGTCAATGCTACAAGCAACCAATGTTGGGTGGTCATGCTACCACCAGCTACCAGTGTTGGGTGGTCATACTACCACCAGCTACCAGTGCTGGGTGGTCATTGCACCCACCAGCTACCAGTGTTGGGTGGTCAATGCTACCACCAGTTACCACTGTTATGGTGCTCAATGCTACCACCAGTTACCAGTTTTATGGTGCTCAATGCTACCACCAGCAACCAGTGTTGGGTGGTCAATGCTACCACTAGTTACCACTGTTATGGTGCTCATTTCTACCACCATCTACCAGTGTTGGGTGCTCAATGTTACGACCAGCAACCAGTGTTGGGTGGTCAATACTACCACCAGCTACCAGTGTTATGGTGCTCAATGCTACCACCATCTACCAGTGTTGGGTGCTCAATGCTACGACCAGCAACCAGTGTTGGGTGGTCAATGCTACCACTAGTTACCACTGTTATGGTGCTCAATGCTACCACCAGCTACCAGTGTTGGGTGCTCAATGCTACCACCAGTTACCACTGTTATGGTGCTCAATGCTACCACCAGCTACCAGTGTTAGGTGCTCAATGCTACCACCAGTTACCACTGTTATGGTGCTCAATGCTACCACCAGCTACCAGTTTTGGGTGGTCATTGCTACGACCAGCAACCAATGTTGGGTGGTCAATGCTACCACCAGCTACCAGTGTTGGGTGGTCAATGCTATAACCAGCTACCAGTGTTATGGTGCTCAATGCTACCACCAGCTACCAGTGTTGGGTGCTCAATGCTACGACCATCAACCAGTGTTGGGTGGTCAATGATACCACTCGTTACCACTGTTATGGTGCTCAGTGCTACAACCAGCTACCAGTGTTATGGTGCTCAGTGCTACCAACAGCAACCAGTGTTATGGTGCTCAGTGCTACCACCAGCTACCAGTGTTATGGTGCTCAATGATACCACCAGCTACCAGTGTTGGGTGCTCAATGCTACGACCATCAACCAGTGTTAGGTGGTCAATGATACCACTAGTTACCACTGTTATGGTGCTCAGTGCTACCACCAGCTACCAGTGTTATTGTGCTCAGTGCCACCAACAGCAACCAGTGTTATGGTGCTCAGTGCTACCACCAGCACCCAGTGTTATGGTGCTCAGTGCTACCACCAGCTACCAGTGTTATGGTGCTCAATGCTACCACCAGCTACCAGTGTTGGGTGCTCAATGCTAACACCAGTTACCAGTGTTGGGTGGTCAATGATACCACTAGTTACCACTCTTATGGTGCTCAATGCTACCACCAGCTACCAGTGTTATGGTGCTCAATGCTACCACCAGCTACCAGTGTTATGGTGCTCAATGCTACGACCAGCTACCAGTGTTATGGTGCTCAATGCTACGACCAGCAACCAGTGTTGGGTGGTCAATGCTACCACCAGCTACCAGTGTTGGGTGCTCATTGCTACCACCAGTTACCAGTGTAGGGTGGTCAATGATACCACTAGTTACCACTGTTATGGTGCTCAGTGCTACCACCAGCTACCAGTGTTATTGTGCTCAATGCTACCACCAGCTACCAGTGTTAAGTGCTCAATACTACCACCCGCTACCAGTGTTATTGTGCTCAATGCTACCACCAGCTACCAGTGTTGGGTGCTCAATGCTACCACCAGCTACCAGTGTTGGGTGGTCATGCTACCACCAGCTACCAGTGTTGGGTAGTCATACTACCACCAGCTACCAGTGTTGGGTGGTCATGCTACCACCAGCTACCAGAGTTGGGTGGTCATACTACCACCAGCTACCAGTGTTGGGTGCTCATGCTACCAACAGCTACCAGTGTTGGGTGGTCATGCTACCACCAGCTACCAGTGTTGGGTAGTCATGCTACCACCAGCTACCAGTGTTCGGTGGTCATGCTACCACCAGCTACCAGTGTTGGGTGCTACCACCAGCTACCAGTGTTGGGTGGTCATGCTACCACCAACTACCAGTGTTGGGTGGTCAATGCTACCACCAGCTACCAGTGTTGGGTGCTACCACCAGCTACCAGTGTTGGGTGGTCATGCTACCACCAGCTACCAGTGTTGGGTGGTCAATGCTACGACAAGCAACCAATGTTGGGTGGTCATGCTACCACCAGCTACCAGTGGTGGGTGGTCATACTACCACCAGCTACCAGTGCTGGGTGGTCATTGCACCCACCAGCTACCAGTGTTGGGTGGTCAATGCTACCACCAGTTACCACTGTTATGGTGCTCAATGCTACCACCAGTTACCAGTGTTATGGTGCTCAATGCTACCACCAGCAACCAGTGTTGGGTGGTCAATGCTACCACTAGTTTCCACAGTTATGGTGCTCATTTCTACCACCATCTACCAGTGTTGGGTGCTCAATGCTACGACCAGCAACCAGTGTTGGGTGGTCAATACTACCACCAGCTACCAGTGTTATGGTGCTCAATGCTACCACCATCTACCAGTGTTGGGTGCTCAATGCTACGACCAGCAACCAGTGTTGGGTGGTCAATGCTACCACTAGTTACCACTGTTATGGTGCTCAATGCTACCACCAGCTACCAGTGTTGGGTGCTCAATGCTACCACCAGTTACCACTGTTATGGTGCTCAATGCTACCACCAGCTACCAGTGTTGGGTGCTCAATGCTACCACCAGTTACCACTGTTATGGTGCTCAATGCTACCACCAGCTACCAGTGTTGGGTGCTCAATGCTACCACCAGTTACCACTGTTATGGTGCTCAATGCTACCACCAGCTACCAGTGTTGGGTGCTCAATGCTACCACCAGTTACCAGTGTTGGGTGGTCAATGATACCACTAGTTACCACTGTTATGGTGCTCAGTGCTACCACCAGCTACCAGTGTTATGGTGCTCAGTGCTACCACCAGCAACCAGTGTTATGGTGCTCAGTGCTACCACCAGTTACCACTGTTATGGTGCTCAATGCTACCACCAGCTACCAGTGTTGGGTGGTCAATGATACCACTAGTTACCATTGTTATGGTGCTCAATGCTACCACCAGCTACCAGTGTTATGGTGCTCAATGCTACCACCAGCTACCAGTGTTATAGTGCTCAATGCTACCACCAGCTACCAGTGTTATGATGCTCAGTGCTACGACCAGCAACCAGTGTTGGGTGGTCAATGCTACCACCAGCTACCAGTGTTATTGTGCTCAATGCTACCACCAGCTACCAGTGTTAAGTGCTCAATACTACCACCCGCTACCAGTGTTATTGTGCTCAATGCTACCACCAGCTACCAGTGTTGGGTGCTCAATGCTACCACCACCTACCAGTGTTGGGTGGTCATGCTACCACCAGCTACCCGTGTTGGGTAGTCATACTACCACCAGCTACCAGTGTTGGGTAGTCATGCTACCACCAGCTACCAGTGTTGGGTGGTCATACTACCACCACCTACCAGTGTTGGGTGCTCATGCTACCACCAGCTACCAGTGTTGGGTGGTCATGCTACCACCAGCTACCAGTGTTTGGTAGTCATGCTACCACCAGCTACCAGTGTTGGGTGGTCATGCTACCACCAGCTACCAGTGTTGGGTGATACCACCAGCTACCAGTGTTGGGTGGTCATGCTACCACCAACTACCAGTGTTGGGTGGTCAATGCTACCACCAGCTACCAGTGTTGGGTGCTACCACCAGCTACCAGTGTTGGGTGGTCATGCTACCACCAGCAACCAGTGTTGGGTGGTCAATGCTACGACAAGCAACCAATGTTGGGTGGTCATGCTACCACCAGCTACCAGTGTTGGGTGGTCATACTACCACCAGCTACCAGTGCTGGGTGGTCATTGCACCCACCAGCTACCAGTGTTGGTAGCTGGTGGGTGCATTGACCACCAGTGGTAACTGGTGGTCAATGCTACCACCAGTTACCACTGTTATGGTGCTCAATGCTACCACCAGTTACCAGTGTTATGGTGCTCAATGCTACCACCAGCAACCAGTGTTCGGTGGTCAATGCTACCACTAGTTACCACTGTTATGGTGCTCATTTCTACCACCATCTACCAGTGTTGGGTGCTCAATGCTACGACCAGCAACCAGTGTTGGGTGGTCAATACTACCACCAGCTACCAGTGTTATGGTGCTCAATGCTACCACCATCTACCAGTGTTGGGTGCTCAATGCTACGACCAGCAACCAGTGTTGGGGGCTACCACCAGCTACCAGTGTTGGGTGGTCATGCTACCACCAACTACCAGTGTTGGGTGGTCAATGCTACCACCAGCTACCAGTGTTGGGTGCTACCACCAGCTACCAGTGTTGGGTGGTCATGCTACCACCAGCTACCAGTGTTGGGTGGTCAATGCTACGACAAGCAACCAATGTTGGGTGGTCATGCTACCACCAGCTACCAGTGTTGGGTGGTCATACTACCACCAGCTACCAGTGCTGGGTGGTCATTGCACCCACCAGCTACCAGTGTTGGGTGGTCAATGCTACCACCAGTTACCACTGTTATGGTGCTCAATGCTACCACCAGTTACCAGTGTTGGGTGCTCAATGCTACGACCAGCAACCAGTGTTGGGTGGTCAATACTACCACCAGCTACCAGTGTTATGGTGCTCAATGCTACCACCATCTACCAGTGTTGGGTGCTCAATGCTACGACCAGCAACCAGTGTTGGGTGGTCAATGCTACCACTAGTTACCACTGTTATGGTGCTCAATGCTACCACCAGCTACCAGTGTTGGGTGCTCAATGCTACCACCAGTAACCACTGTTATGGTGCTCAATGCTACCACCAGCTACCAGTGTTGGGTGCTCAATGCTACCACCAGTTACCACTGTTATGGTGCTCAATGCTACCACCAGCTACCAGTGTTGGGTGCTCAATGCTACCACCAGTTACCACTGTTATGGTGCTCAATGCTACCACCAGCTACCAGTGTTGGGTGCTCAATGCTACCACCAGTTACCAGTGTTGGGTGGTCAATGATACCACTAGTTACCACTCTTATGGTGCTCAGTGCTACCACCAGCTACCAGTGTTATGGTGCTCAGTGCTACCACCAGCAACCAGTGTTATGGTGCTCAGTGCTACCACCAGTTACCACTGTTATGGTGCTCAATGCTACCACCAGCTACCAGTGTTGGGTGGTCAATGATACCACTAGTTACCTTTGTTATGGTGCTCAATGCTCCCACCAGCTACCAGTGTTATGGTGCTCAATGCTACCACCAGCTACCAGTGTTATGGTGCTCAATGCTACCACCAGCTTCCAGTGTTATGGTGCTCAATGCTACCACCAGCTACCAGTGTTATTGTGCTCAATGCTACCACCAGCTACCAGTGTTAAGTGCTCAATACTACCACCCGCTACCAGTGTTATTGTGCTCAATGCTACCACCAGCTACCAGTGTTGGGTGCTCAATGCTACCACCAGCTACCAGTGTTGGGTGGTCATGCTACCACCAGCTACCAGTGTTGGGTAGTCATACTACCACCAGCTACCAGTGTTGGGTGGTCATGCTACCACCAGCTACCAGTGTTGGGTGGTCATACTACCACCACCTACCAGTGTTGGGTGCTCATGCTACCTCCAGCTACCAGTGTTGGGTGGTCATGCTACCACCAGCTACCAGTGTTGGGTAGTCATGCTACCACCAGCTACCAGTGTTGGGTGGTCATGCTACCACCAGCTACCAGTGTTGGGTGCTACCACCAGCTACCAGTGTTGGGTGGTCATGCTACCACCAACTACCAGTGTTGGGTGGTCAATGCTACCACCAGCTACCAGTGTTGGGTGCTACCACCAGCTACCAGTGTTGGGTGGTCATGCTACCACCAGCTACCAGTGTTGGGTGGTCAATGCTACGACAAGCAACCAATGTTGGGTGGTCATGCTACCACCTGCTACCAGTGTTGGGTGGTCATACTACCACCAGCTACCAGTGCTGGGTGGTCATTGCACCCACCAGCTACCAGTGTTGGGTGGTCAATGCTACCACCAGTTACCACTTATGGTGCTCAATGCTACCACCAGTTACCAGTGTTATGGTGCTCAATGCTACCACCAGCAACCAGTGTTGGGTGGTCAATGCTACCACTAGTTACCACTGTTATGGTGCTCATTTCTACCACCATCTACCAGTGATGGGTGCTCAATGCTACGACCAGCAACCAGTGTTGGGTGGTCAATACTACCACCAGCTACCAGTGTTATGGTGCTCAATGCTACCACCATCTACCAGTGTTGGGTGCTCAATGCTACGACCAGCAACCAGTGTTGGGTGGTCAATGCTACCACTAGTTACCACTGTTATGGTGCTCAATGCTACCACCAGCTACCAGTGTTGGGTGCTCAATGCTACCACCAGTTACCACTGTTATGGTGCTCAATGCTACCACCAGCTACCAGTGTTGGGTGCTCAATGCTACCACCAGTTACCACTGTTATGGTGCTCAATGCTACCAACAGCTACCAGTGTTGGGTGCTCAATGCTACCACCAGTTACCAGTGTTGGGTGGTCAATGATACCACTAGTTACCACTGTTATGGTGCTCAGTGCTACCACCAGCTACCAGTTTTATGGTGCTCAGTGCTACCACCAGCAACCAGTGTTATGGTGCTCAGTGCTACCACCAGTTACCACTGTTATGGTGCTCAATGCTACCACCAGCTACCAGTGTTGGGTGGTCAATGATACCACTAGTTACCAGTGTTATGGTGCTCAATGCTACCACCAGCTACCAGTGTTATGGTGCTCAATGCTACTACCAGCTACCAGTGTTATGGTGCTCAATGCTACCACCAGCTACCAGTGTTATGGAGCTCAATGCAACGACCAGCAACCAGTGTTGGGTGGTCAATGCTACCAGTGTTATTGTGCTCAATGCTACCACCAGCTACCAGTGTTGGGTGGTCAATGCTACCACCAGCTACCAGTGTTATTGTGCTCAATGCTACCACCAGCTACCAGTGTTAAGTGCTCAATACTACCACCCGCTACCAGTGTTATTGTGCTCAATGCTACCACCAGCTACCAGTGTTGGGTGCTCAATGCTACCACCAGCTACCAGTGTTGGGTGGTCATGCTACCACCAGCTACCAGTGTTGGGTAGTTATACTACCACCAGCTACCAGTGTTGGGTGGTCATACTACCACCACCTACCAGTGTTGGGTGCTCATGTTACCACCAGCTACCAGTGTTGGGTGGTCATGCTACCACCAGCTACCAGTGTTGGGTAGTCATGCTACCACCAGCTACCAGTGTTGGGTGGTCATGCTACCACCAGCTACCAGTGTTGGGTGCTACCACCAGCTACCAGTGTTGGGTGGTCATGCTACCACCAACTACCAGTGTTGGGTGGTCAATGCTACCACCAGCTACCAGTGTTGGGTGGTCATGCTACCACCAGCTACCAGTGTTGGGTGGTCAATGCTACGACCAGCAACCAATGTTGGGTGGTCATGCTACCACCAGCTACCAGTGTTGGGTGGTCATACTACCACCAGCTACCAGTGCTGGGTGGTCATTGCACCCACCAGCTACCAGTGTTGGGTGGTCAATGCTACCACCAGTTACCACTGTTATGGTGCTCAATGCTACCACCAGTTACCAGTGTTATGGTGCTCAATGCTACCACCAGCAACCAGTGTTGGGTGGTCAATGCTACCACTAGTTACCACTGTTATGGTGCTCATTTCTACCACCATCTACCAGTGTTGGGTGCTCAATGCTACGACCAGCAACCAGTGTTGGGTGGTCAATACTACCACCAGCTACCAGTGTTATGGTGCTCAATGCTACCACCATCTACCAGTGTTACGTGCTCAATGCTACGACCAGCAACCAGTGTTGGGTGGTCAATGCTACGACCAGCAACCAGTGTTGGGTGGTCAATGCTACCACTAGTTACCACTGTTATGGTGCTCAATGCTACCACCAGCTACCAGTGTTGTGTGCTCAATGCTACCACCAGTTACCACTGTTATGGTGCTCAATGCTACCACCAGCTACCAGTGTTGGGTGCTCAATGCTACCACCAGTTACCACTGTTATGGTGCTCAATGCTACCACCAGCTACCAGTTTTGGGTGGTCATTGCTACGACCAGCAACCAATGTTGGGTGGTCAATGCTACCACCAGCTACCAGTGTTGGGTGGTCAATGCTATAACCAGCTACCAGTGTTATGGTGCTCAATGCTACCACCAGCAACCAGTGTTATGGTGCTCAGTGCTACCACCAGCTACCAGTGTTATGGTGCTCAATGATACCACCAGCTACCAGTATTATGGTGCTCAATGCTACCACCAGCTACCAGTGTTGGGTGCTCAATGCTACCACCAGTTACCAGTGTTGGGTGGTCAATGATACCACTAGTTACCACTGTTATGTGCTCAATGCTACCACCAGCTACCAGTGTTATGGTGCTCAATGCTACCACCAGCTACCAGTGTTATGGTGCTCAATGCTACGACCAGCAACCAGTGTTGGGTGGTCAATGCTACCACCAGCTACCAGTGTTATGGTGCTCAATGCTACCACCAGCTACCAGTGTTGGGTGCTCAATGCTACCACCAGTTACCAGTGTTGGGTGGTCAATGATACCACTAGTTACCACTGTTATGGTGCTCAGTGCTACCACCAGCTACCAGTGTTATGGTGCTCAGTGCTACCACCAGCAACCAGTGTTATGGTGCTCAGTGCTACCACCAGTTACCACTGTTATGGTGCTCAATGCTACCACCAGCTACCAGTGTTGGGTGGTCAATGATACCACTAGTTACCATTGTTATGGTGCTCAATGCTACCACCAGCTACCAGTGTTATGGTTCTCAATGCTACCACCAGCTACCAGTGTTATGGTGCTCAGTGCTACGACCAGCAACCAGTGTTGGGTGGTCAATGCTACCACCAGCTACCAGTGTTATTGTGCTCAATGCTACCACCAGCTACCAGTGTAAAGTGCTCAATACTACCACCCGCTACCAGTGTTATTGTGCTCAATGCTACCACCAGCTACCAGTGTTGGGTGCTCAATGCTACCACCAGCTACCAGTGTTGGGTGGTCATGCTACCACCAGCTACCAGTGTTGGGTAGTCATACTACCACCAGCTACCAGTGTTGGGTGGTCATGCTACCACCAGCTACCAGTGTTGGGTGGTCATACTACCACCAGCTACCAGTGTTGGGTGCTCATGCTACCACCAGCTACCAGTGTTGGGTGGTCATGCTACCACCAGCTACCAGTGTTGGGTAGTCATGCTACCACCAGCTACCAGTGTTGGGTGGTCATGCTACCACCAGCTACCAGTGTTGGGTAGTCATGCTACCACCAGCTACCAGTGTTGGGTGGTCATGCTACCACCAGCTACCAGTGTTGGGTGCTCATGCTACCAACAGCTACCAGTGTTGGGTGGTCATGCTACCACCAGCTACCAGTGTTGGGTAGTCATGCTACCACCAGCTACCAGTGTTCGGTGGTCATGCTACCACCAGCTACCAGTGTTGGGTGCTACCACCAGCTACCAGTGTTGGGTGGTCATGCTACCACCAACTACCAGTGTTGGGTGGTCAATGCTACCACCAGCTACCAGTGTTGGGTGCTACCACCAGCTACCAGTGTTGGGTGGTCATGCTACCACCAGCTACCAGTGTTGGGTGGTCAATGCTACGACAAGCAACCAATGTTGGGTGGTCATGCTACCACCAGCTACCAGTGGTGGGTGGTCATACTACCACCAGCTACCAGTGCTGGGTGGTCATTGCACCCACCAGCTACCAGTGTTGGGTGGTCAATGCTATCACCAGTTACCACTGTTATGGTGCTCAATGCTACCACCAGTTACCAGTGTTATGGTGCTCAATGCTACCACCAGCAACCAGTGTTGGGTGGTCAATGCTACCACTAGTTTCCACAGTTATGGTGCTCATTTCTACCACCATCTACCAGTGTTGGGTGCTCAATGCTACGACCAGCAACCAGTGTTGGGTGGTCAATACTACCACCAGCTACCAGTGTTATGGTGCTCAATGCTACCACCATCTACCAGTGTTGGGTGCTCAATGCTACGACCAGCAACCAGTGTTGGGTGGTCAATGCTACCACTAGTTACCACTGTTATGGTGCTCAATGCTACCACCAGCTACCAGTGTTGGGTGCTCAATGCTACCACCAGTTACCACTGTTATGATGCTCAATGCTACCACCAGCTACCAGTGTTGGGTGCTCAATGCTACCACCAGTTACCACTGTTATGGTGCTCAATGCTACCACCAGCTACCAGTGTTGGGTGCTCAATGCTACCACCAGTTACCACTGTTATGGTGCTCAATGCTACCACCAGCTACCAGTGTTGGGTGCTCAATGCTACCACCAGTTACCAGTGTTGGGTGGTCAATGATACCACTAGTTACCACTGTTATGGTGCTCAGTGCTACCACCAGCTACCAGTGTTATGGTGCTCAGTGCTACCACCAGCAACCAGTGTTATGGTGCTCAGTGCTACCACCAGTTACCACTGTTATGGTGCTCAATGCTACCACCAGCTACCAGTGTTGGGTGGTCAATGATACCACTAGTTACCATTGTTATGGTGCTCAATGCTACCACCAGCTACCAGTGTTATGGTGCTCAATGCTACCACCAGCTACCAGTGTTATAGTGCTCAATGCTACCACCAGCTACCAGTGTTATGATGCTCAGTGCTACGACCAGCAACCAGTGTTGGGTGGTCAATGCTACCACCAGCTACCAGTGTTATTGTGCTCAATGCTACCACCAGCTACCAGTGTTAAGTGCTCAATACTACCACCCGCTACCAGTGTTATTGTGCTCAATGCTACCACCAGCTACCAGTGTTGGGTGCTCAATGCTACCACCACCTACCAGTGTTGGGTGGTCATGCTACCACCAGCTACCCGTGTTGGGTAGTCATACTACCACCAGCTACCAGTGTTGGGTAGTCATGCTACCACCAGCTACCAGTGTTGGGTGGTCATACTACCACCACCTTCCAGTGTTGGGTGCTCATGCTACCACCAGCTACCAGTGTTGGGTGGTCATGCTACCACCAGCTACCAGTGTTTGGTAGTCATGCTACCACCAGCTACCAGTGTTGGGTGGTCATGCTACCACCAGCTACCAGTGTTGGGTGATACCACCAGCTACCAGTGTTGGGTGGTCATGCTACCACCAACTACCAGTGTTGGGTGGTCAATGCAACCACCAGCTACCAGTGTTGGGTGCTACCACCAGCTACCAGTGTTGGGTGGTCATGCTACCACCAGCAACCAGTGTTGGGTGGTCAATGCTACGACAAGCAACCAATGTTGGGTGGTCATGCTACAACCAGCTACCAGTGTTGGGTGGTCATACTACCACCAGCTACCAGTGCTGGGTGGTCATTGCACCCACCAGCTACCAGTGTTGGTAGCTGGTGGGTGCATTGACCACCAGTGGTAACTGGTGGTCAATGCTACCACCAGTTACCACTGTTATGGTGCTCAATGCTACCACCAGTTACCAGTGTTATGGTGCTCAATGCTACCACCAGCAACCAGTGTTCGGTGGTCAATGCTACCACTAGTTACCACTGTTATGGTGCTCATTTCTACCACCATCTACCAGTGTTGGGTGCTCAATGCTACGACCAGCAACCAGTGTTGGGTGGTCAATACTACCACCAGCTACCAGTGTTATGGTGCTCAATGCTACCACCATCTACCAGTGTTGGGTGCTCAATGCTACGACCAGCAACCAGTGTTGGGGGCTACCACCAGCTACCAGTGTTGGGTGGTCATGCTACCACCAACTACCAGTGTTGGGTGGTCAATGCTACCACCAGCTACCAGTGTTGGGTGCTACCACCAGCTACCAGTGTTGGGTGGTCATGCTACCACCAGCTACCAGTGTTGGGTGGTCAATGCTACGACAAGCAACCAATGTTGGGTGGTCATGCTACCACCAGCTACCAGTGTTGGGTGGTCATACTACCACCTGCTACCAGTGCTGGGTGGTCATTGCACCCACCAGCTACCAGTGTTGGGTGGTCAATGCTACCACCAGTTACCACTGTTATGGTGCTCAATGCTACCACCAGTTACCAGTGTTGGGTGCTCAATGCTACGACCAGCAACCAGTGTTGGGTGGTCAATACTACCACCAGCTACCAGTGTTATGGTGCTCAATGCTACCACCATCTACCAGTGTTGGGTGCTCAATGCTACGACCAGCAACCAGTGTTGGGTGGTCAATGCTACCACTAGTTACCACTGTTATGGTGCTCAATGCTACCACCAGCTACCAGTGTTGGGTGCTCAATGCTACCACCAGTAACCACTGTTATGGTGCTCAATGCTACCACCAGCTACCAGTGTTGGGTGCTCAATGCTACCACCAGTTACCACTGTTATGGTGCTCAATGCTACCACCAGCTACCAGTGTTGGGTGCTCAATGCTACCACCAGTTACCACTGTTATGGTGCTCAATGCTACCACCAGCTACCAGTGTTGGGTGCTCAATGCTACCACCAGTTACCAGTGTTGGGTGGTCAATGATACCACTAGTTACCACTCTTATGGTGCTCAGTGCTACCACCAGCTACCAGTGTTATGGTGCTCAGTGCTACCACCAGCAACCAGTGTTATGGTGCTCAGTGCTACCACCAGTTACCACTGTTATGGTGCTCAATGCTACCAAAAGCTACCAGTGTTGGGTGGTCAATGATACCACTAGTTACCTTTGTTATGGTGCTCAATGCTCCCACCAGCTACCAGTGTTATGGTGCTCAATGCTACCACCAGCTACCAGTGTTATGGTGCTCAATGCTACCACCAGCTTCCAGTGTTATGGTGCTCAATGGTACCACCAGCTACCAGTGTTATTGTGCTCAATGCTACCACCAGCTACCAGTGTTAAGTGCTCAATACTACCACCCGCTACCAGTGTTATTGTGCTCAATGCTACCACCAGCTACCAGTGTTGGGTGCTCAATGCTACCACCAGCTACCAGTGTTGGGTGGTCATGCTACCACCAGCTACCAGTGTTGGGTAGTCATACTACCACCAGCTACCAGTGTTGGGTGGTCATGCTACCACCAGCTACCAGTGTTGGGTGGTCATACTACCACCACCTACCAGTGTTGGGTGATCATGCTACCTCCAGCTACCAGTGTTGGGTGGTCATGCTACCACCAGCTACCAGTGTTGGGTAGTCATGCTACCACCAGCTACCAGTGTTGGGTGGTCATGCTACCACCAGCTACCAGTGTTGGGTGCTACCACCAGCTACCAGTGTTGGGTGCTACCACCAGCTACCAGTGTTGGGTGGTCATGCTACCACCAACTACCAGTGTTGGGTGGTCAATGCTACCACCAGCTACCAGTGTTGGGTGCTACCACCAGCTACCAGTGTTGGGTGGTCATGCTACCACCAGCTACCAGTGTTGGGTGGTCAATGCTACGACAAGCAACCAATGTTGGGTGGTCATGCTACCACCAGCTACCAGTGTTGGGTGGTCATACTACCACCAGCTACCAGTGCTGGGTGGTCATTGCACCCACCAGCTACCAGTGTTGGGTGGTCAATGCTACCACCAGTTACCACTTATGGTGCTCAATGCTACCACCAGTTACCAGTGTTATGGTGCTCAATGCTACCACCAGCAACCAGTGTTGGGTGGTCAATGCTACCACTAGTTACCACTGTTATGGTGCTCATTTCTACCACCATCTACCAGTGATGGGTGCTCAATGCTACGACCAGCAACCAGTGTTGGGTGGTCAATACTACCACCAGCTACCAGTGTTATGGTGCTCAATGCTACCACCATCTACCAGTGTTGGGTGCTCAATGCTACGACCAGCAACCAGTGTTGGGTGGTCAATGCTACCACTAGTTACCACTGTTATGGTGCTCAATGCTACCACCAGCTACCAGTGTTGGGTGCTCAATGCTACCACCAGTTACCACTGTTATGGTGCTCAATGCTACCACCAGCTACCAGTGTTGGGTGCTCAATGCTACCACCAGTTACCACTGTTATGGTGCTCAATGCTACCAACAGCTACCAGTGTTGGGTGCTCAATGCTACCACCAGTTACCAGTGATGGGTGGTCAATGATACCACTAGTTACCACTGTTATGGTGCTCAGTGCTACCACCAGCTACCAGTTTTATGGTGCTCAGTGCTACCACCAGCAACCAGTGTTATGGTGCTCAGTGCTACCACCAGTTACCACTGTTATGGTGCTCAATGCTACCACCAGCTACCAGTGTTGGGTGGTCAATGATACCACTAGTTACCAGTGTTATGGTGCTCAATGCTACCACCAGCTACCAGTGTTATGGTGCTCAATGCTACTACCAGCTACCAGTGTTATGGTGCTCAATGCTACCACCAGCTACCAGTGTTATGGAGCTCAATGCAACGACCAGCAACCAGTGTTGGGTGGTCAATGCTACCAGTGTTATTGTGCTCAATGCTACCACCAGCTACCAGTGTTGGGTGGTCAATGCTACCACCAGCTACCAGTGTTATTGTGCTCAATGCTACCACCAGCTACCAGTGTTAAGTGCTCAATACTACCACCCGCTACCAGTGTTATTGTGCTCAATGCTACCACCAGCTACCAGTGTTGGGTGCTCAATGCTACCACCAGCTACCAGTGTTGGGTGGTCATGCTACCACCAGCTACCAGTGTTGGGTAGTTATACTACCACCAGCTACCAGTGTTGGGTGGTCATACTACCACCACCTACCAGTGTTGGGTGCTCATGTTACCACCAGCTACCAGTGTTGGGTGGTCATGCTACCACCAGCTACCAGTGTTGGGTAGTCATGCTACCACCAGCTACCAGTGTTGGGTGGTCATGCTACCACCAGCTACCAGTGTTGGGTGCTACCACCAGCTACCAGTGTTGGGTGGTCATGCTACCACCAACTACCAGTGTTGGGTGGTCAATGCTACCACCAGCTACCAGTGTTGGGTGCTACCACCAGCTACCAGTGTTGGGTGGTCATGCTACCACCAGCTACCAGTGTTGGGTGGTCAATGCTACGACCAGCAACCAATGTTGGGTGGTCATGCTACCACCAGCTACCAGTGTTGGGTGGTCATACTACCACCAGCTACCAGTGCTGGGTGGTCATTGCACCCACCAGCTACCAGTGTTGGGTGGTCAATGCTACCACCAGTTACCACTGTTATGGTGCTCAATGCTACCACCAGTTACCAGTGTTATGGTGCTCAATGCTACCACCAGCAACCAGTGTTGGGTGGTCAATGCTACCACTAGTTACCACTGTTATGGTGCTCATTTCTACCACCATCTACCAGTGTTGGGTGCTCAATGCTACGACCAGCAACCAGTGTTGGGTGGTCAATACTACCACCAGCTACCAGTGTTATGGTGCTCAATGCTACCACCATCTACCAGTGTTACGTGCTCAATGCTACGACCAGCAACCAGTGTTGGGTGGTCAATGCTACGACCAGCAACCAGTGTTGGGTGGTCAATGCTACCACTAGTTACCACTGTTATGGTGCTCAATGCTACCACCAGCTGCCAGTGTTGTGTGCTCAATGCTACCACCAGTTACCACTGTTATGGTGCTCAATGCTACCACCAGCTACCAGTGTTGGGTGCTCAATGCTACCACCAGTTACCACTGTTATGGTGCTCAATGCTACCACCAGCTACCAGTTTTGGGTGGTCATTGCTACGACCAGCAACCAATGTTGGGTGGTCAATGCTACCACCAGCTACCAGTGTTGGGTGGTCAATGCTATAACCAGCTACCAGTGTTATGGTGCTCAATGCTACCACCAGCAACCAGTGTTATGGTGCTCAGTGCTACCACCAGCTACCAGTGTTATGGTGCTCAATGATACCACCAGCTACCAGTATTATGGTGCTCAATGCTACCACCAGCTACCAGTGTTGGGTGCTCAATGCTACCACCAGTTACCAGTGTTGGGTGGTCAATGATACCACTAGTTACCACTGTTATGGTGCTCAATGCTACCACCAGCTACCAGTGTTATGGTGCTCAATGCTACCACCAGCTACCAGTGTTATGGTGCTCAATGCTACCACCAGCTACCAGTGTTATGGTGCTCAATGCTACGACCAGCAACCAGTGTTGGGTGGTCAATGCTACCACCAGCTACCAGTGTTATGGTGCTCAATGCTACCACCAGCTACCAGTGTTGGGTGCTCAATGCTACCACCAGTTACCAGTGTTGGGTGGTCAATGATACCACTAGTTACCACTGTTATGGTGCTCAGTGCTACCACCAGCTACCAGTGTTATGGTGCTCAGTGCTACCACCAGCAACCAGTGTTATGGTGCTCAGTGCTACCACCAGTTACCACTGTTATGGTGCTCAATGCTACCACCAGCTACCAGTGTTGGGTGGTCAATGATACCACTAGTTACCATTGTTATGGTGCTCAATGCTACCACCAGCTACCAGTGTTATGGTGCTCAATGCTACCACCAGCTACCAGTGTTATGGTGCTCAGTTCTACGACCAGCAACCAGTGTTGGGTGGTCAATGCTACCACCAGCTACCAGTGTTATTGTGCTCAATGCTACCACCAGCTACCAGTGTAAAGTGCTCAATACTACCACCCGCTACCAGTGTTATTGTGCTCAATGCTACCACCAGCTACCAGTGTTGGGTGCTCAATGCTACCACCAGCTACCAGTGTTGGGTGGTCATGCTACCACCAGCTACCAGTGTTGGGTAGTCATACTACCACCAGCTACCAGTGTTGGGTGGTCATGCTACCACCAGCTACCAGTGTTGGGTGGTCATACTACCACCAGCTACCAGTGTTGGGTGCTCATGCTACCACCAGCTACCAGTGTTGGGTGGTCATGCTACCACCAGCTACCAGTGTTGGGTAGTCATGCTACCACCAGCTACCAGTGTTGGGTGGTCATGCTACCACCAGCTACCAGTGTTTGGTGGTCGATGCTACCACCAGCTACCAGTGTTGGGTAGTCATGCTACCACCAGCTACCAGTGTTGGGTAGTCATGCTACCACCAGCTACCAGTGTTGGGTGGCCAATGCTACCACCAGCTACCAGTGTTGGGGTGCTACCACCAGCTACCAGTGTTGGGTGGGCATACTACCACCAGCTACCAGTGTTGGGTGGTCATATTTCCACCAACTACCAGTGTTGGGTGGTCAATGCTACCACCAGCTACCAGTGTTGGGTGCTACCACCAGCTACCAGTGTTGGGTGGTCATGCTACCACCAGCTACCAGTGTTGGGTGGTCAATGCTACGACCAGCAACCAATGTTGGGTGGTCATGCTACCACCAGCTACCAGTGTTGGGTGGTCATACTACCACCAGCTACCAGTGCTGGGTGGTCATTGCACCCACCAGCTACCAGTGTTGGGTGGTCAATGCTACCACCAGTTACCACTGTTATGGTGCTCAATGCTACCACCAGTTACCAGTGTTATGGTGCTCAATGCTACCACCAGCAACCAGTGTTGGGTGGTCAATGCTACCACTAGTTACCACTGTTATGGTGCTCATTTCTACCACCATCTACCAGTGTTGGGTGCTCAATGCTACGACCAGCAACCAGTGTTGGGTGGTCAATACTACCACCAGCTACCAGTGTTATGGTGCTCAATGCTACCACCATCTACCAGTGTTGGGTGCTCAATGCTACGACCAGCAACCAGTGTTGGGTGGTCAATGCTACCACTAGTTACCACTGTTATGGTGCTCAATGCTACCACCAGCTACCAGTGTTGGGTGCTCAATGCTACCACCAGTTACCACTGTTATGGTGCTCAATGCTACCACTAGCTACCAGTGTTGGGTGCTCAATGCTACCACCAGTCACCACTGTTATGGTGCTCAATGCTACCACCAGCTACCAGTTTTGAGTGGTCAATGCTACGACCAGGAACCAATGTTGGGTGGTCAATGCTACCACCAGCTACCAGTGTTGGGTGGTCAATGCTATAACCAGCTACCAGTGTTATGGTGCTCAATGCTACCACCAGCAACCAGTGTTGGGTGGTCAATGCTACCACCAGCTACCGGTGTTATGGTGCTCAATGCTACCACCAGCAACCAGTGTTATGGTGCTCAGTGCTACCACCAGCAACCAGTGTTATGGTGCTCAGTGCTACCACCAGTTACCACTGTTATGGTGCTCAATGCTACCACCAGCTACCAGTGTTGGGTGGTCAATGATACCACTAGTTACCATTGTTATGGTGCTCAATGCTACCACCAGCTACCAGTGTTATGGTGCTCAATGCTACCACCAGCTACCAGTGTTATGGTGCTCAATGCTACGACCAGCAACCAGTGTTGGGTGGTCAATGCTACCACCAGCTACCAGTGTTATTGTGCTCAATGCTACCACCAGCTACCAGTGTTGGGTGGTCAATGCTACCACCAGCTACCAGTGTTATTGTGCTCAATGCTACCACCAGCTACCAGTGTTAAGTGTTCAATACTACCACCCGCTACCAGTGTTATTGTGCTCAATGCTACCACCAGCTACCAGTGTTGGGTGGTCATGCTACCACCAGCTACCAGTGTTGGGTAGTCATACTACCACCAGCTACCAGTGTTGGGTGGTCATGCTACCACCAGCTACCAGTGTTGGGTGGTCATACTACCACCAGCTACCAGTGTTGGGTGCTACCACCAGCTACCAGTGTTGGGTGGTCATGCTACCACCAACTACCAGTGTTGGGTGGTCAATGCTACCACCAGCTACCAGTGTTGGGTGCTACCACCAGCTACCAGTGTTGGGTGGTCATGCTACCACCAGCTACCAGTGTTGGGTGGTCAATGCTACGACAAGCAACCAATGTTGGGTGGTCATGCTACCACCAGCTACCAGTGTTGGGTGGTCATACTACCACCAGCTACCAGTGTTGGGTGGTCATGCTACCACCAGCTACCAGTGTTGGGTAGTCATACTACCACCAGCTACCAGTGTTGGGTGGTCATGCTACCACCAGCTACCAGTGTTGGGTGGTCATACTACCACCACCTACCAGTGTTGGGTGCTCATGCTACCACCAGCTACCAGTGTTGGGTGGTCATGCTACCACCAGCTACCAGTGTTGGGTAGTCATGCTACCACCAGCTACCAGTGTTGGGTGGTCATGCTACCACCAGCTACCAGTGTTGGGTGCTACCACCAGCTACCAGTGTTGGGTGGTCATGCTACCACCAACTACCAGTGTTGGGTGGTCAATGCTACCACCAGCTACCAGTGTTGGGTGGTCATGCTACCACCAGCTACCAGTGTTGGGTGGTCAATGCTACGACAAGCAACCAATGTTGGGTGGTCATGCTACCACCAGCTACCAGTGTTGGGTGCTCAATGCAACCACCAGCTACCAGTGTTGGGTGGTCATGCTACCACCAGCTACCAGTGTTGGGTAGTCATACTACCACCAGCTACCAGTGTTGGGTGGTCATGCTACCACCAGCTACCAGTGTTGGGTGGTCATACTACCACCACCTACCAGTGTTGGGTGCTCATGCTACCACCAGCTACCAGTGTTGGGTGGTCATGCTACCACCAGCTACCAGTGTTGGGTAGTCATGCTACCACCAGCTACCAGTGTTGGGTGGTCATGCTACCACCAGCTACCAGTGTTGGGTGCTACCACCAGCTACCAGTGTTGGGTGGTCATGCTACCACCAACTACCAGTGTTGGGTGGTCAATGCTACCACCAGCTACCAGTGTTGGGTGCTACCACCAGCTACCAGTGTTGGGTGGTCATGCTACCACCAGCTACCAGTGTTGGGTGGTCAATGCTACGACAAGCAACCAATGTTGGGTGGTCATGCTACCACCAGCTACCAGTGTTGGGTGGTCATACTACCACCAGCTACCAGTGCTGGGTGGTCATTGCACCCACCAGCTACCAGTGTTGGGTGGTCAATGCTACCACCAGTTACCACTGTTATGGTGCTCAATGCTACCACCAGTTACCAGTGTTATGGTGCTCAATGCTACCACCAGCAACCAGTGTTGGGTGGTCAATGCTACCACTAGTTACCACTGTTATGGTGCTCATTTCTACCACCATCTACCAGTGTTGGGTGCTCAATGCTACGACCAGCAACCAGTGTTGGGTGGTCAATACTACCACCAGCTACCAGTGTTGGGTGGTCATACTACCACCACCTACCAGTGTTGGGTGCTCATGCTACCACCAGCTACCAGTGTTGGGTGGTCATGCTACCACCAGCTACCAGTGTTGGGTAGTCATGCTACCACCAGCTACCAGTGTTGGGTGGTCATGCTACCACCAGCTACCAGTGTTGGGTGCTACCACCAGCTACCAGTGTTGGGTGGTCATGCTACCACCAACTACCAGTGTTGGGTGGTCAATGCTACCACCAGCTACCAGTGTTGGGTGCTACCACCAGCTACCAGTGTTGGGTGGTCATGCTACCACCAGCTACCAGTGTTGGGTGGTCAATGCTACGACAAGCAACCAATGTTGGGTGGTCATGCTACCACCAGCTACCAGTGTTGGGTGGTCATACTACCACCAGCTACCAGTGCTGGGTGGTCATTGCACCCACCAGCTACCAGTGTTGGGTGGTCAATGCTACCACCAATTACCACTGTTATGGTGCTCAATGCTACCACCAGTTACCAGTGTTATGGTGCTCAATGCTACCACCAGCAACCAGTGTTGGGTGGTCAATGCTACCACTAGTTACCACTGTTATGGTGCTCATTTCTACCACCATCAACCAGTGTTGGGTGCTCAATGCTACGACCAGCAACCAGTGTTGGGTGGTCAATACTACCACCAGCTACCAGTGTTATGGTGCTCAATGCTACCACCATCTACCAGTGTTGGGTGCTCAATGCTACGACCAGCAACCAGTGTTGGGTGGTCAATGCTACCACTAGTTACCACTGTTATGGTGCTCAATGCTACCACCAGCTACCAGTGTTGGGTGCTCAATGCTACCACCAGTTACCACTGTTATGGTGCTCAATCCTACCACCAGCTACCAGTGTTGGGTGCTCAATGCTACCACCAGTTACCACTGTTATAGTGCTCAATGCTACCACCAGCTACCAGTTTTGGGTGGTCATTGCTACGACCAGCAACCAATGTTGGGTGGTCAATGCTACCACCAGCTACCAGTGTTGGGTGGTCAATGCTATAACCAGCTACCAGTGTTATGGTGCTCAGTGCTACCACCAGCTACCAGTGTTATGGTGCTCAATGATACCACCAGCTACCAGTGTTGGGTGCTCAATGCTACGACCATCAACCAGTGTTGGGTGGTCAATGATACCACTAGTTACCACTGTTATGGTGCTCAGTGCTACCACCACCTACCAGTGTTATGGTGCTCAGTGCTACCAACAGCAACCAGTGTTATGGTGCTCAGTGCTACCACTAGCAACCAGTGTTATGGTGCTCAGTGCTACCACAAGCTACCAGAGTTATGGTGCTCAATGCTACCACCAGCTACCAGTGTTGGGTGCTCAATGCTACCACCAGTTACCAGTGTTGGGTGGTCAATGTTACCACTAGTTACCACTGTTATGGTGCTCAATGCTACCACCAGCTACCAGTGTTATGGTGCTCAATGCTACCACCAGCTACCAGTGTTATGGTGCTCAATGCTACCACCAGCTACCAGTGTTATGGTGCTCAATGCTACGACCAGCAACCAGTGTTGGGTGGTCAATGCTACCACCAGCTACCAGTGTTATGGTGCTCAATGCTACTACCAGCTACCAGAGTTGGGTGCTCAATGCTACCACCAGTTACCAGTGATGGGTGGTCAATGATACCACTAGTTACCACTGTTATGGTGCTCAGTGCTACCACCAGCTACCAGTGTTATGTTGCTCAGTGCTACCACCAGCAACCAGTGTTATGGTGCTCAATGCTACCACCAGTTACCACTGTTATGGTGCTCAATGCTACCACCAGCTACCAGTGTTGGGTTGTCAATGATACCACTAGTTACCATTGTTATGGTGCTCAATGCTACCACCAGCTACCAGTGTTATGGTGCTCAATGCTACCACCAGCTACCAGTGTTATGGTTCTCAATGCTACCACCAGCTACCAGTGTTATGGTGCTCAATGCTACGACCAGCAACCAGTGTTGGGTGGTCAATGCTACCACCAGCTACCAGTGTTATTGTGCTCAATGCTACCACCAGCTACCAGTGTTGGGTGGTCAATGCTACCACCAGCTACCAGTGTTATTGTGCTCAATGCTACCACCAGCTACCAGTGTTAAGTGCTCAATACTACCACCCGCTACCAGTGTTATTGTTCTCAATGCTACCACCAGCTACCAGTGTTGGGTGCTCAATGCTACCACCAGCTACCAGTGTTGGGTGGTCATGCTACCACCAGCTACCAGTGTTGGGTAGTCATACTACCACCAGCTACCAGTGTTGGGTGGTCATGCTACCACCAGCTACCAGTGTTGGGTGGTCATACTACCACCAGCTACCAGTGTTGGGTGCTCATGCTACCACCAGCTACCAGTGTTGGGTGGTCATGCTACCACCAGCTACCAGTGTTGGGTAGTCATGCTACCACCAGCTACCAGTGTTGGGTGGTCATGCTACCACCAGCTACCAGTGTTGGGTGCTACCACCAGCTACCAGTGTTGGGTGGTCATGCTACCACCAGCTACCAGTGTTTGGTGGTCGATGCTACCACCAGCTACCAGTGTTGGGTAGTCATGCTACCACCAGCTACCAGTGTTGGTTAGTCATGCTACCACCAGCTACCAGTGTTGGGTGGCCAATGCTACCACCAGCTACCAGTGTTGGGGTGCTACCACCAGCTACCAGTGTTGGGTGGTCATACTACCACCAGCTACCAGTGTTGGGTGGTCATATTTCCACCAACTACCAGTGTTGGGTGGTCAATGCTACCACCAGCTACCAGTGTTGGGTGCTACCACCAGCTACCAGTGTTGGGTTGTCATGCTACCACCAGCTACCAGTGTTGGGTGGTCAATGCTACGACCAGCAACCAATGTTGGGTGGTCATGCTACCACCAGCTACCAGTGTTGGGTGGTCATACTACCACCAGCTACCAGTGCTGGGTGGTCATTGCACCCACCAGCTACCAGTGTTGGGTGGTCAATGCTACCACCAGTTACCACTGTTATGGTGCTCAATGCTACCACCAGTTACCAGTGTTATGGTGCTCAATGCTACCACCAGCAACCAGTGTTGGGTGGTCAATGCTACCACTAGTTACCACTGTTATGGTGCTCATTTCTACCACCATCTACCAGTGTTGGGTGCTCAATGCTACGACCAGCAACCAGTGTTGGGTGGCCAATACTACAACCAGCTACCAGTGTTATGGTGCTCAATGCTACCACCATCTACCAGTGTTGGGTGCTCAATGCTACGACCAGCAACCAGTGTTGGGTGGTCAATGCTACCACTAGTTACCACTGTTATGGTGCTCAATGCTACCACTAGCTACCAGTGTTGGGTGCTCAATGCTACCACCAGTTACCACTGTTATGGTGCTCAATGCTACCACCAGCTACCAGTGTTGGGTGCTCAATGCTACCACCAGTTACCACTGTTATGGTGCTCAATGCTACCACCAGCTACCAGTTTTGGGTGGTCAATGCTACGACCAGCAACCAATGTTGGGTGGTCAATGCTACCACCAGCTACCAGTGTTGGGTGGTCAATGCTATAACCAGCTACCAGTGTTATGGTGCTCAATGCTACCCCCAGCTACCAGTGTTGAGTGGTCAATGCTACCACCAGCTACCGGTGTTATGGTGCTCAATGCTACCACCAGCAACCAGTGTTATGTTGCTCAATGCTACCACCAGCTACCAGTGTTGGGTGCTCAATGCTACCACCAGTTACCAGTGTTATGGTGCTCAATGCTACCACCAGCAACCAGTGATATGGTGCTCAGTGCTACCACCAGCTACCAGTGTTATGGTGCTCAATGATACCACCAGCTACCAGTGTTGGGTGCTCATTGCTACGACCATCAACCAGTGTTATGGTGCTCAGTTCTACCACCAGCTACCAGTGTTATGGTGCTCAATGCTACCACCAGCAACCAGTGTTGGGTGCTCAATGCAACCACCAGTTACCAGTGTTGGGTGGTCAATGATACCACTAGTTACCACTGTTATGGTGCTCAATGCTACCACCAGCTACCAGTGTTATGGTGCTCAATGCTACCACCAGCTACCAGTGTTATGGTGTTCAATGCTACCACCAGCTACCAGTGTTATGGTGCTCAATGCTACGACCAGCAACCAGTGTTGGGTGGTCAATGCTACCACCAGCTACCAGTGTTATGGTGCTCAATGCTACCACCAGCCACCAGTGTTGGGTGCCCAATGCTACCACCAGTTACCAGTGTTGGGTGGTCAATGATACCACTAGTTACCACTGTTATGGTGCTCAATGCTACCACCAGCTACCAGTGTTATGGTGCTCAATGCTACCACCAGCTACCACTGTTATGGTGCTCTATGCTACCACCAGCTATCAGTGTTGTGTGCTCAATGCTACCACCAGTTACCAGTGTTATGGTGCTCAGTGCTACCACCAGCTACCAGTGTTGGGTGGTCAATGATACCACTAGTTACCACTGTTATGGTGCTCAATGCTACCACCAGCTACCAGTGTTATGGTGCTCAATGCTACCACCAGCTACCAGTATTATGGTGCTCAATGCTACGACCAGCAACCAGTGTTGGGTGGTCAATGCTACCACCAGCTACCAGTGTTATTGTGCTCAATGCTACCACCAGCTACAAGTGTTGGGTGGTCAATGCTACCACCAGCTACCAGTGTTGGGTAGTCAATGCTACCACAAGCTACCAGTGTTATTGTGCTCAATGCTACCACCAGCTACCAGCGTTAAGTGCACAATACTACCACCAGCTACCAGTGTTATTGTGCTCAATGCTACCACCAGCTACCAGTGTTGGGTGCTCAATGCTACCACCAGCTACCAGTGTTGGGTGCTCAATACTACCACCAGCTAACAGTGTCATTGTGCTTAATGCTTCCACCAGCTACCAGTGTTGGGTGGTCATGCTACCACCAACTACCTGTGTTGGTTGGTCATACAACTACCAGCTACCAGTGTTGGGTGGTCATACTACCACCAGCTACCAGTGTTGGGTGGTCAGTGATACCACCAGCTACCAGTGTTGGGTGCTACCACCAGCTACCAGTGTTGGGTAGTCATGCTACCACCAGCTACCAGTGTTGGGTAGTCATGCTACCACCAGCTACCAGTGTTGGGTGGTCAATGCTACCACCAGCTACCAGTGTTGGGGTGGTACCACCAGCTACCAGTGTTGGGTGGTCATACTACCACCAGCTACCAGTGTTGGGTGGCCATATTTCCACCAACTACCAGTGTTGGGTGGTCAATGCTACCACCAGCTACCAGTGTTGGGTGCTACCACCAGCTACCAGTGTTGGGTGGTCATGCTACCACCAGCTACCAGTGTTGGGTGGTCATGCTACCACCAGCTACCAGTGTTGGGTGGTCATGCTACCACTAGCAACCAATGTTGGGTGGTCATGCTACCACCAGCTACCAGTGTTGGGTGGTCATACTACCACCAGCTACCAGTGCTGGGTGGTCATTGCACCCACCAGCTACCAGTGTTGGGTGGTCAATGCTACCACCAGTTACCACTGTTATGGTGCTCAATGCTACCACCAGTTACCAGTGTTATGGTGCTCAATGCTACCACCAGCAACCAGTGTTGGGTGGTCAATGCTACCACTAGTTACCACTGTTATGGTGCTCAGTTCTACCACCAGCTACCAGTGTTATGGTGCTCAGTGCTACCACCAGCAACCAGTGTTATGGTGCTCAGTTCTACCACCAGCAAGCAGTGTTATGGTGCTCAGTGCTACCACCAGCAACCAGTGTTATGGTGCTCAGTGCTACCACCAGTTACCACTGTTATGGTGCTCAATGCTACCACCAGCTACAAGTGTTGGGTGGTCAATGATACCACTAGTTACCACTGTTATGGTGCTCAATGCTACCACCAGCTACCAGTGTTATGGTGCTCAATGCTACCACCAGCTACCAGTGTTATGGTGCTCAATGCTACGACCAGCAACCAGTGTTGGGTGGTCAATGCTACCACTAGCTACAAGTGTTATTGTGCTCAATGCTACCACCAGCTACCAGTGTTGGGTGGTCAATGCTACAACCAGCTACCAGTGTTATTCTGCTCAATGCTACCACCAGCTACCAGTGTTAAGTGCTCAATACTACCACCCGCTACCAGTGTTATTGTGCTAAATGCTACCACCAGCTACCAGTGTTGGGTGCTCAATGCTACCACCAGCTACCAGTGTTGGGTGGTCATGCTACCACCAGCTACCAGTGTTGGGTAGTCATACTACCACCAGCTACCAATGTTGGGTGGTCATGCTACCACCAGCTACCAGTGTTGGGTACTCATGCTACCACCATCTACCAGTGTTGGGTGGTCATGCTACCACCAGCTACCAGTGTTGGGTGCTACCACCAGCTACCAGTGTTGGGTGGTCATGCTACCACCAGTTACCAGTGTTGGGTGGTCGATGCTACCACCAGCTACCAGTGTTGGGTAGTCATGCTACCACCAGCTACCAGTGTTGGGCAGTCATGCTACCACCAGCTACCAGTGATGGATGGTCAATGCTACCACCAGCTACCAGTGTTGGGTGGTCAATGCTACCACCAGCTACCAGTGTTGGGGTGCTACCACCAGCTACCAGTGTTGGGTGGTCATACTACCACCAGCTACCAGTGTTGGGTGGTCATATTTCCACCAACTACCAGTGTTGGGTGGTCAATGCTACTACCAGCTACCAGTGTTGGGTGCTACTACCAGCTACCAGTGTTGGGTGGTCATGCTACCACCAGCTACATGTGTTGGGTGGTCAATGCAACGACCAGCAACCAATGTTGGGTAGCCATGCTACCACCAGCTACCAGTGCTGGGTGGTCATTGCACCCACCAGCTACCAGTGTTGGGTGGTCAATGCTACCACCAGTTACCACTGTTATGGTGCTCAATGCTACCACCAGTTACCAGTGTTATGGTGCTCAATGCTACCGCCAGCAACCAGTGTTGGGTGGTCAATGCTACCACTAGTTACCACTGTTATGGTGCTCAGTTCTACCACCAGCTAACAGTGTTATGGTGCTCAATGCTACACTCCATCTACCAGGGTTGGGTGCTCAATGCTACGACCAGCAACCAGTGTTGGGTGGTCAATGCTACCACTAGTTACCACTGTTATGGTGCTCAATGCTACCACCAGCTACCAGTGTTGGGTGCTCAATGCTACCACCAGTTACCACTGTTATGGTGCTCAATGCTACCACCAGCTACCGGTGTTATGGTGCTCGGTGGTACCACCAGCTACCAGTGTTATGATGCTCAATGATACCACCAGCTACCAGTGTTGGGTGCTCAATGCTACGACCATCAACCAGTGTTGGGTGGTCAATGATACCACTAGTTACAGCTGTTTTGGTGCTCAGTGCTACCACCAGCTACCAGTTTTATGGTGCTCAGTGCTACCACCAGCAACCATTGTTATGGTGCTCAGTGCTACCACCAGCAACCAGTGTTATGGTGCTCAGTGCTACCACCAGCTACCAGTGTTATGGTGCTCAATGCTACCTCCAGCGACCAGTGATGGGTGCTCAATGCTACCACCAGTTACCAGTGTTGGGTGGTCAATGATACCACTAGTTACAGCTGTTTTGGTGCTCAGTGCTACCACCAGCAACCATTGTTATGGTGCTCAGTGCTACCACCAGCTACCAGTGTTATGGTGCTCAGTGCTACCACCAGCAACCAGTGTTATGGTGCTCAGTGCTACCACCAGCAACCAGTGTTATGGTGCTCAATGCTACCACCAGTTACCACTGTTATGGTGCTCAATGCTACCACCAGCCACCAGTGTTGGGTGGCCAATGATACCACTAGTTACCACTGTTATGGTGCTCAATGCTACCACCAGCTACCAGTGTTAAGGTGCTCAATGCTACCACCAGCTACCAGTGTTATGGTGCTCAATGCTACCACCAGCTACCAGTGTTATGGTGCTCAATGCTACGACCAGCAACCAGTGTTGGGTGGTCAATGCTACCACCAGCTACCAGTGTTATTGTGCTCAATGCTACCACCAGCTACCAGTGTTGGGTGGTCAATGCTACCACCAGCTACCAGTGTTGGGTGGTCAATGCTACCACCAGCTACCAGTGTTATTGTGCTCAATGCTACCACCAGCTACCAGTGTTATTGTGCTCAATGCTACCACCAGCTACCAGTGTTGGGTGCTCAATGCTACCACCAGCTACCAGTGTTGGGTGCTCAATACTACCACCAGCTAACAGTGTCATTGTGTTCAATGCTACCACCAGCTACCAGTGTTGGGTGGTCATGCTACCACCAACTACCTGTGTTGGTTGGCCATACTACCAACAGCTACCAGTGTTGGGTGGTCATACTACCACCAGCTACCAGTGTTGGGTGGTCAGTGATACCACCAGCTACCAGTGTTGGGTGGTCAATGCTACAACCAGCTACCAGTGTTGGGTGCTACCACCAGCTACCAGTGTTGGGTAGTCATGCTACCCCCAGCTACCAGTGTTATGTAGTCATGCTACCACCAGCTACCAGTGTTGGGTGGTCAATGCAACCACCAGCTACCAGTGTTGGGGTGCTACCACCAGCTACCAGTGTTGGGTGGTCATACTACCACCAGCTACCAGTGTTGGGTGGTCATATTTCCACCAACTACCAGTGTTGGGTGGTCAATGCTACCACCAGCTACCAGTGTTGGGTGCTACCACCAGCTACCAGTGTTGGGTGGTCATGCTACCACCAGCTACCAGTGTTGGGTGGTCATGCTTCCACTAGCTACAAGTGTTGGGGTGCTACCACCAGCTAACAGTGTTGGGTGGTCATACTACCACCAGCTACCAGTGTTGGGTGGTCATATTTCCACCAACTACCAGTGTTGGGTGGTCAATGCTACCACCAGCTACCAGTGTTGGGTGCTACGACCAGCTACCAGTGTTGGGTGGTCAATGCTACGACCAGCAACCAATGTTGGGTGGTCATGCTACCACCAGCTACCAGTGTTGGGTGGTCATACTACCACCAGCTACCAGTGCTGGGTGGTCATTGCACCCACCAGCTACCAGTGTTGGGTGGTCAATGCTACCACCAGTTACCACTGTTATGGTGCTCAATGCTACCACAAGTTACCAGTGTTATGGTGCTCAATGCTACCACCAGCAACCAGTGTTGGGTGGTTAATGCTACCACTAGTTACCACTGTTATGGTGCTCAGATCTACCACCAGCTACCAGTGTTATGGTGCTCAATGCTACCACCATCTACCAGTGTTGGGTGCTCAATGCTACGACCAGCAACCAGTGTTGGGTGCTCAATGCTACCACCAGTAACCACTGTTATGGTGCTCAATGCTACCACCAACTACCAGTGTTATGGTGCTCAATGCTACCACCAGCTACCAGTGTTATGGTGCTCAATGCTACCACCAGCTACCAGTGTTGGGTTGTCATACTACAACCAGCTACCAGTGTTGGGTGGTCATTGCACCCACCAGCTACCAGTGTTGGGTGGTCAATGCTTCCACCAGTTACCACTGTTATGGTGCTCAATGCTACCACCAGCTACCAGTGTTATTGGTGCTCAATGATGCTACCACCAGCTACCAGTGTTATTGGTGCTCAATGCTACCACCAGCTACCAGTGTTATGGTGCTCAATGCTGCCACCAGCTACCAGTGTTATGGTGCTCAATGCTACCACCAGCTACCAGTGTTATGGTGCTCAATGCTACCACCAGCTACCAGTGTTATGGTGCTCAATGCTACGACCAGCAACCAGTGTTGGGTGGTCAATGCTACCACCAGCTACCAGTGTTATTGTGCTCAATGCTACCACCAGCTACCAGTGTTGGGTGGTCAATGCTACCACCAGCTACCAGTGTTATTGTGCTCAATGTTACCACCAGCTTCCAGTGTTAAGTGCTCAATACTACCACCCGATACCAGTGTTATTGTGCACAATGCTACAACCAGCTACCAGTGTTGGGTGCTCAATGCTACCACCAGCTACCAGTGTTGGGTGGTCATGCTACCACCAGCTACCAGTGTTGGGTGGTCATACTACCACCAGCTACCAGTGTTGGGTGCTCATGCTACCACCAGCTACCAGTGTTGGGTGCTCATGCTACCACCAGCTACCAGTGTTGGGTAGTCATGCTACCACCATCTACCAGTGTTGGATGGTCATGCTACCACCAGCTGCCAGTGTTGGGTGCTACCACCAGCTACCAGTGTTGGGTGCTACCACCAGCTACCAGTGTTGGGTGGTCATGCTACCACCAGCTACCAGTGTTGGGTGGTCGATGCTACCACCAGCTATCAGTGTTGGGTAGTCATGCTACCACCAGCTACCAGTGTTGGGTAGTCATGCTACCACCAGCTACCAGTGTTGGGTGGTCAATGCTACCACCAGCTACCAGTGTTGGGGTGCTACCACCAGCTACCAGTGTTGGGTGGTCATACTACCACCAGCTACCAGTGTTGGGTGGTCATATTTCCACCAACTACCAGTGTTGGGTGGTCAATGCTACCACCAGCTACCAGTGTTGGGTGGTCATGCTACCACCAGCTACCAGTGTTGGGTGGTCAATGCTACGACCAGCAACCAATGTTGGGTGGTCATGCTACCACCAGCTATAAGTGTCGGGTGGTCATACTACCACCAGCTACCAGTGCTGGATGGTCATTGCACCCACCAGCTACCAGTGTTGGGTGGTCAATGCTACCACCAGTTACCACTGTTATGGTGCTCAATGCTACCACCAGTTACCAGTGTTATGGTGCTCAATGCTACCATCAGCAACCACTGTTGGGTGGTCAATGCTACCACTAGTTACCACTGTACCACTGTTAAGGTGCTCAGTTCAACCACCAGCTACCAGTGTTATGGTGCTCAATGCTACCACCATCTACCAGTGTTGGGTGCTCAATGCTACGACCAGCAACCAGTGTTGGGTGGTCAATGCTACCACTAGTTACCACTGTTATGGTGGTCAATGCTACCACCAGCTACCAGTGTTGGGTGCTCAATGCTACCACCAGTTACCACTGTTATGGTGCTCAATGCTACCACCAGCTATCAGTGTTGGGTGCTCAATGCTACCACCAGTTACCACTGTTATGGTGCTCAATGCTACCACCAGCTACCAGTTTTGGGTGGTCAATGCTATAGCCAGCTACCAGTGTTATGGTGCTCAATGCTACCACCAGCTACCAGTGTTGGGTGGTCAATGCTACCACCAGCTAGCGGTTTGGTGCTCAATGCTTCCACCAGCAACCAGTGTTATGTTGCTCAATGCTACCACCAGCTACCAGTGTTGGGTGCTCAATGCTACCACCAGTTACCAGTGTTATGGTGCTCAATGCTACCACCAGCTACCAGTGTTGGGTGGTCATGCTACCACCAACTACCTGTGTTGGTTGGCCATACTACCAACAGCTACCAGTGTTGGGTGGTCATACTACCACCAGCTACCAGTGTTGGGTGGTCAGTGATACCACCAGCTACCAGTGTTGGGTGGTCAATGCTACAACCAGCTACCAGTGTTGGGTGCTACCACCAGCTACCAGTGTTGGGTAGTCATGCTACCCCCAGCTACCAGTGTTATGTAGTCATGCTACCACCAGCTACCAGTGTTGGGTGGTCAATGCAACCACCAGCTACCAGTGTTGGGGTGCTACCACCAGCTACCAGTGTTGGGTGGTCATACTACCACCAGCTACCAGTGTTGGGTGGTCATATTTCCACCAACTACCAGTGTTGGGTGGTCAATGCTACCACCAGCTACCAGTGTTGGGTGCTACCACCAGCTACCAGTGTTGGGTGGTCATGCTACCACCAGCTACCAGTGTTGGGTGGTCATGCTTCCACTAGCTACAAGTGTTGGGGTGCTACCACCAGCTAACAGTGTTGGGTGGTCATACTACCACCAGCTACCAGTGTTGGGTGGTCATATTTCCACCAACTACCAGTGTTGGGTGGTCAATGCTACCACCAGCTACCAGTGTTGGGTGCTACGACCAGCTACCAGTGTTGGGTGGTCAATGCTACGACCAGCAACCAATGTTGGGTGGTCATGCTACCACCAGCTACCAGTGTTGGGTGGTCATACTACCACCAGCTACCAGTGCTGGGTGGTCATTGCACCCACCAGCTACCAGTGTTGGGTGGTCAATGCTACCACCAGTTACCACTGTTATGGTGCTCAATGCTACCACAAGTTACCAGTGTTATGGTGCTCAATGCTACCACCAGCAACCAGTGTTGGGTGGTTAATGCTACCACTAGTTACCACTGTTATGGTGCTCAGATCTACCACCAGCTACCAGTGTTATGGTGCTCAATGCTACCACCATCTACCAGTGTTGGGTGCTCAATGCTACGACCAGCAACCAGTGTTGGGTGCTCAATGCTACCACCAGTAACCACTGTTATGGTGCTCAATGCTACCACCAACTACCAGTGTTATGGTGCTCAATGCTACCACCAGCTACCAGTGTTATGGTGCTCAATGCTACCACCAGCTACCAGTGTTGGGTTGTCATACTACAACCAGCTACCAGTGTTGGGTGGTCATTGCACCCACCAGCTACCAGTGTTGGGTGGTCAATGCTTCCACCAGTTACCACTGTTATGGTGCTCAATGCTACCACCAGCTACCAGTGTTATTGGTGCTCAATGATGCTACCACCAGCTACCAGTGTTATTGGTGCTCAATGCTACCACCAGCTACCAGTGTTATGGTGCTCAATGCTGCCACCAGCTACCAGTGTTATGGTGCTCAATGCTACCACCAGCTACCAGTGTTATGGTGCTCAATGCTACCACCAGCTACCAGTGTTATGGTGCTCAATGCTACGACCAGCAACCAGTGTTGGGTGGTCAATGCTACCACCAGCTACCAGTGTTATTGTGCTCAATGCTACCACCAGCTACCAGTGTTGGGTGGTCAATGCTACCACCAGCTACCAGTGTTATTGTGCTCAATGTTACCACCAGCTTCCAGTGTTAAGTGCTCAATACTACCACCCGATACCAGTGTTATTGTGCACAATGCTACAACCAGCTACCAGTGTTGGGTGCTCAATGCTACCACCAGCTACCAGTGTTGGGTGGTCATGCTACCACCAGCTACCAGTGTTGGGTGGTCATACTACCACCAGCTACCAGTGTTGGGTGCTCATGCTACCACCAGCTACCAGTGTTGGGTGCTCATGCTACCACCAGCTACCAGTGTTGGGTAGTCATGCTACCACCATCTACCAGTGTTGGATGGTCATGCTACCACCAGCTGCCAGTGTTGGGTGCTACCACCAGCTACCAGTGTTGGGTGCTACCACCAGCTACCAGTGTTGGGTGGTCATGCTACCACCAGCTACCAGTGTTGGGTGGTCGATGCTACCACCAGCTATCAGTGTTGGGTAGTCATGCTACCACCAGCTACCAGTGTTGGGTAGTCATGCTACCACCAGCTACCAGTGTTGGGTGGTCAATGCTACCACCAGCTACCAGTGTTGGGGTGCTACCACCAGCTACCAGTGTTGGGTGGTCATACTACCACCAGCTACCAGTGTTGGGTGGTCATATTTCCACCAACTACCAGTGTTGGGTGGTCAATGCTACCACCAGCTACCAGTGTTGGGTGGTCATGCTACCACCAGCTACCAGTGTTGGGTGGTCAATGCTACGACCAGCAACCAATGTTGGGTGGTCATGCTACCACCAGCTATAAGTGTCGGGTGGTCATACTACCACCAGCTACCAGTGCTGGATGGTCATTGCACCCACCAGCTACCAGTGTTGGGTGGTCAATGCTACCACCAGTTACCACTGTTATGGTGCTCAATGCTACCACCAGTTACCAGTGTTATGGTGCTCAATGCTACCATCAGCAACCACTGTTGGGTGGTCAATGCTACCACTAGTTACCACTGTACCACTGTTAAGGTGCTCAGTTCAACCACCAGCTACCAGTGTTATGGTGCTCAATGCAACCACCATCTACCAGTGTTGGGTGCTCAATGCTACGACCAGCAACCAGTGTTGGGTGGTCAATGCTACCACTAGTTACCACTGTTATGGTGGTCAATGCTACCACCAGCTACCAGTGTTGGGTGCTCAATGCTACCACCAGTTACCACTGTTATGGTGCTCAATGCTACCACCAGCTATCAGTGTTGGGTGCTCAATGCTACCACCAGTTACCACTGTTATGGTGCTCAATGCTACCACCAGCTACCAGTTTTGGGTGGTCAATGCTATAGCCAGCTACCAGTGTTATGGTGCTCAATGCTACCACCAGCTACCAGTGTTGGGTGGTCAATGCTACCACCAGCTAGCGGTTTGGTGCTCAATGCTTCCACCAGCAACCAGTGTTATGTTGCTCAATGCTACCACCAGCTACCAGTGTTGGGTGCTCAATGCTACCACCAGTTACCAGTGTTATGGTGCTCAATGCTACCACCAGCTACCAGTTTTGGGTGGTCAATGCTACGACCAGCAACCAATGTTGGGTGGTCAATGCAACCACCAGCTACCAGTGTTGGGTGGTCAATGCTATAACCAGCTACCAGTGTTATGGTGCTCAATGCTACCACCAGCTACCAGTGTTATGTTGCTCAATGCTACCACCAGCTACCAGTGTTGGGTGCTCAATGCTACCACCAGTTACCAGTGTTATGGTGCTCAATGCTACCACCAGCAACCAGTGTTATGGTGCTCAGTGCTACCACCAGTTACCAGTGTTATGGTGCTCAATGATACCACCAGCTACCAGTGTTGGGTGCTCAATGCTACGACCATCAACCAGTGTTGGGTGGTCAATGATACCACTAGTTACCACTTTTATGGTGCTCAGTGCTACCACCAGCTACCAGTGTTATGGTGCTCAGTGCAACCACCAGCAACCAGTGTTATGGTGCTCAGTGCTACCACCAGCAACCAGTGTTATGGTGCTCAGTGCTACCACCAGCTACCAGTGTTATGGTGCTCAGTGCTACCACCAGCTACCAGTGTTGGGTGCTCAATGCTACCACCAGTTACCAGTGTTGGGTGGTCAATGATACCACTAGTTACCACTGTTATGGTGCTCAATGCTACCACCAGCTACCAGTGTTATGGTGCTCAATGCTACCTCCAGCTACCAGTGTTATGGTGCTCAATGCTACGACCAGCAACCAGTGTTGGGTGGTCAATGCTACCACCAGCTACCAGTGATATGGTGCTCAATGCTACCACCAGCTACCAGTGTTGGGTGCTCAATGCTACCACCAGTTACCAGTGTTGGGTGGTCAATGATACCACTAGTTACCACTGTTATGGTGCTCAATGCTACCACCAGCTACCAGTGTTATGGTGCTCAATGCTACCACCAGCTACCAGTGTTATGGTGCTCAATGCTACCACCAGCTACCAGTGTTGGGTGCTCAATGCTACCACCAGATACCAGTGTTGGGTGGTCAATGATACCACTAGTTACCACTGTTATGGTGCTCAGTGCTACCACCAGCTACCAGTGTTATGGTGCTCAGTGCTACCACCAGCAACCAGTGTTTTGGTGCTCAATGCTACCACCAGCAACCAGTGTTATAGTGCTCAGTGCTACCACCAGTTACCACTGTTATGGTGCTCAATGCTACCACCAGCTACCAGTGTTGGGTGGTCAATGATACCACTAGTTACCACTGTTATGGTGCTCAATGCTACCACCAGCTACCAGTGTTATGGTGCTCAATGCTACCACCAGCTACCAGTGTTATGGTGCTCAATGCTACCACCAGCTACCAGTGTTATGGTGCTCAATGCTACGACCAGCAACCAGTGTTGGGTGGTCAATGCTACCACCAGCTACCAGTGTTATTGTGCTCAATGCTACCACCAGCTACCAGTGTTGGGTGGTCAATGCTACCACCAGCTACCAGTGTTATTGTGCTCAATGCTACCACCAGCTACCAGTGTTAAGTGCTCAATACTACCACCAGCTACCAGTGTTATTGTGCTCAATGCTACCACCAGCTACCAGTGTTGGGTGCTCAATGCTACCACCAGCTACCAGTGTTGGGTGCTCAATACTACCACCAGCTAACAGTGTCATTGTGCTCAATGCTACCACCAGCTACCAGTGTTGGGTGGTCATGCTACCACCAACTACCTGTGTTGGGTGGTCAATGCTACAACCAGCTACCAGTGTTGGGTGGTCATACTACCACCAGCTACCAGTGTTGGGTGGTCAGTGATACCACCAGCAACCAGTGTTGGGTGGTCAATGCTACAACCAGCTACCAGTGTTGGGTGGTCAATGCTCCAACCAGCTACCAGTGTTGGGTGCTACCACCAGCTACCAGTGTTGGGTAGTCATGCTACCACCAGCTACCAGTGTTGGGTAGTCATGCTACCACCAGCTACCAGTGTTGGGTGGTCAATGCTACCACCAGCTACCAGTGTTGGGGTGCTACCACCAGCTACCAGTGTTGGGTGGTCATACTACCACCAGCTACCTGTGTTGGGTGGTCATATTTCCACCAACTACTAGTGTTGGGTGGTCAATGCTACCACCAGCTACCAGTGTTGGGTGCTACGACCAGGTACCAGTGTTGGGTGGTCAATGCTACGACCAGCAACCAATGTTGGGTGGTCATGCTACCACCAGCTACCAGTGTTGGGTGGTCATTGCACCCACCAGCTACCAGTGTTGGGTGGTCAATGCTACCCCCAGTTACCACTGTTATGGTGCTCAATGCTACCACCAGTTACCAGTGTTATGGTGCTCAATGCTACCACCATCTACCAGTGTTGGGTGCTCAATGCTACGACCAGCAACCAGTGTTGGGTGGTCAATGCTACCACAAGTTACCACTGTTATGGTGCTCAGTTCTACCACCAGCTACCTGTGTTATGGTGCTCAATGCTACCACCATCTACCAGTGTTGGGTGCTCAATGCTACGACCAGCAACTAGTGTTGGGTGCTCAATGCTACCACCAGTTACCACTGTTATGGTGCTCAATGCTACCACCAGCTACCAGTGTTATGGTGCTCAATGCTACCACCAGCTACCAGTGTTATGGTGCTCAATGCTACCACCAGCTACCAGTGTTGGGTGGTCATACTACAACCAGCTACCAGTGTTGGGTAGTCATTGCACCCACCAGCTACCAGTGTTGGGTGGTCAATGCTTTTACCAGTTACCACTGTTATGGTGCTCAATGCTACCACCAGCTACCAGTGTTATTGGTGCTCAATGCTACCACCAGCTACAGTGTTATTGGTGCTCAATGCTACCACCAGCTACCAGTGTTGGGTGGTCAATGCTACGACCAGCAACCAATGTTGGGTGGTCAATGCTACCACCAGCTACCAGTGTTGGGTGGTCAATGCTACCACCAGCTACCAGTGTTGGGTGGTCAATGCTGCTACCAGTGTTATGGTGCTCAATGCTACCACCAGCTACCAGTGTTATTGGTGCTCAATGCTACCACCAGCTACCAGTGTTGGGTGGTCAATGCTACGACCAGCAACCAATGTTGGGTGGTCAATGCTACCACCAGCTACCAGTGTTGGGTGGTCAATGCTATAACCAGCTACCAGTGTTATGGTGCTCAATGCTACCACCAGCTACCAGTGTTGGGTGGTCAATGCTACCACCAGTTACCAGTGTTGGGTGGTCAATGCTACCACCAGGTACCGGTGTTATGGTGCTCAATGCTACCACCAGTTACCGGTGTTATGGTGCTCAATGCTACCACCAGCAACCAGTGTTATGTTGCTCAATGCTACCACCAGCTACCAGTGTTGGGTGCTCAATGCTACCACCAGTTACCAGTGTTATGGTGCTCAATGCTACCACCAGCAACCAGTGTTATGGTGCTCAATGCTACCACCAGCAACCAGTGTTATGGTGCTCAGTGCTACCACCAGCTACCAGTGTTATGGTGCTCAATGATACCACCAGCTACCAGTGTTGGGTGCTCAATGCTACGACCATCAACCAGTGTTGAGTGGTCAATGATACCACTAGTTACCACTGTTATGGTGCTCAATGCTACCACCAGCTACCAGTGTTATGATGCTCAATGCTATCACGAGCAACCAGTGTTATTGTGCTCAATGCTACCACCAGCTACCAGTGTTAAGTGCTCAATACTACCACCAGCTACCAGTGTTATTGTGCTCAATGCTACCACCAGCTACCAGTGTTGGGTGCTCAATGCTACCATCAGCTACCAGTGTTGGATGCTCATTACTACCACCAGCTACCAGTGTCATTGTGCTCAATGCTACCACCAGCTACCAGTGTTATTGTGCTCAATGCTACCACCAGCTACCAGTGTTAAGTGCTCAATACTACCACCAGCTACCAGTGTTATTGTGCTCAATGCTACCACCAGCTACCAGTGTTGGGTGGTCATGCTACCACCAACTAACTGTGTTGGTTGGTCATACTTCCACCAGCTACCAGTGTTGGGTGGTCATACTACCACCAGCTACCAGTGTTGGGTGGTCAGTGATACCACCAGCTACCAGTGTTGGGTGGTGAATGCTACAACCAGCTAACAGTGTTGGGTGCTACCACCAGCTACCAGTGTTGGGTGGTCATGCTACCTCCAGCGTCCAGTGTTGGGTGGTCAATGCTACCACCAGCTACCAGTGTTGGGTGGTCATATTTCCACCAGCTACCAGTGTTGGGTACTTCCACCAGCTACTAGTGTTGGGTGGTCATACTACAACCAGCTACCAGTGTTGGGTGGTCAATGCTACCACCAGCTACCAGTATTGGGTGCTACCACCAGCTACCAGTGTTGGGTGGTCATACTACAACCAACTACCAGTGTTGGGTGGTCAATGCACCCACCAGCTACCAGTGTTGGGTGGTCAATGCTACCACCAGTTACCAGTGTTGGGTGCTCAATGCTACCACCAGCTACCAGTGTTATTGGTGCTCAATGCTTCCACCAGCTACCAGTGTTATGGTGCTCAATGCTACCACCAGCTACCAGTGTTATGGTGCTCAATGCTACCACCAGCTGCCAGTGTTGGGTGCTCAATGCTACCACCAGTTACCACTGTTGGGTGCTCAATGCTACCACCAGCTACCAGTGTTATTGGTGCTCAATGCTTCCACCAGCTACCAGTGTTATGGTGCTCAATGCTTCCACCAACTACCAGTGTTATGGTGCTCAATGCTACCATCAGCTACCAGTGTTGGGTGCTCAATGCTACCACCAGCTTCCAGTGTTATTGGTGCTCAATGCTACCACCAGCTACCAGTGTTGGGTGGTCAATGCTACCACCAGCTACCAGTGTTATTGGTGCTCAATGCTACCACCAGCTACCAGTGTTGGGAGCTCAATGCAACCACCAGCTACCACTGTTATTGGTGCTCAATGCTACGACCAGCAACCAGTGTTGGGTGCTCAATGCTACCACCAGTTACCAGTGTTATGGTGCTCAATGCTACCACCAGCAACCAGTGTTATGGTGCTCAGTGCTACCACCAGCTACCAGTGTTATGGTGCTCAATGATACCACCAGCTACCAGTGTTCGGTGGTCAATCCTACCACCAGTTACCAGTGTTGGGTGGTCAATGCTACGACCAGCAACCAGTGTTGGGTGGTCAATGCTACGACCAGCAAACAGTGTTGGGTGGCCATTGCAACCACCAGCTACCAGTGTTGGGTGGTCAATGCTATAACCATCTACCAGTGTTAGGAGCTCAATGCTACCACTAGCTACCAGTGTTATGGTGCTCAATGCTACGACCAGCTACCAGTGTTGGGTGGTCAATGCTACCACCAGCTACCAGTGTTATGGTGCTCAATGCTACCACCAGCTACCAGTGTTGGGTGCTCAATGCTACGACCACCAAGCAGTGTTGGGTGGTCAATGCTACCACCAGCTACCAGTGTTGGGTGCTCAATGCTACGACCACCAAGCAGTGTTGGGTGGTCAATGCTACCACCAGCTACCAGTGTTTGGTGCTCAATGCTACCACCAGCTAACAGTGTTATGGTGCTCAATGCTACCACCAGCTACCAGTGTTGGGTGCTCATTGCTACCAACAGCTACCAGTGGTATGGTGCTCAATGCTACGACCAGCAACCAGTGTTGGATGGTCAATGCTACCACCAGCTACCAGTGTTATTGTGCTCAATGCTACCACCAGATACCAGTGTTGGGGTGCTACCACCATCTTCCAGTGTTGGGTGGTCATACTACCACCAGCTACCAGTGTTGGGTGGTCATATTTCCACCAACTACCAGTGTTGGGTGGTCAATGCTACCACCAGCTACCAGTGTTGGGTGCTACCACCAGCTACCAGTGTTGGGTGCTACCACCAGCTACCAGTGTTGGGTGGTCATGCTACCACCAGCTACCAGTTTTGGGTAGTCAATGCTACGACCAGCAACCAATGTTGGGTGGTCATGCTACCACCAGCTACCAGTGTTGGGTGGACATACTACCACCAGCTACCAGTGCTGGGTGGTCATTGCACCCACCAGCTACCAGTGTTGGGTGGTCAATGCTACCACCAGTTACCAGTGTTATGGTGCTCAATGCTACCACCAGCAACCAGTGTTGGGTGGTCAATGCTACCACTAGTTACCACTGTTAAGGTGCTCAGTTCAACCACCAGCTACCAGTGTTATGGTGCTCAATGCTACCACCATCTACCAGTGTTGGGTGCTCAATGCTACGACCAGCAACCAGTGTTGGGTGGTCAATGCTACCACTAGTTACCACTGTTATGGTGGTCAATGCTACCACCAGCTACCAGTGTTGGGTGCTCTATGCTACCACTAGTTACCACTGTTATGGTGGTCAATGCTACCACCAGCTACCAGTGTTGGGTGCTCAATGCTACCACCAGTTACCACTGTTATGGTGCTCAATGCTACCACCAGCTATCAGTGTTGGGTGCTCAATGCTACCACCAGTTACCATTGTTATGGTGCTCAATGCTACCACCAGCTACCAGTGTTGGGTGGTCAATGCTATAACCAGCTACCAGTGTTATGGTGCTCAATGCTACCACCAGCTACCAGTGTTGGGTGGTCAATGCTACCACCAGCTAGCGGTTTGGTGCTCAATGCTTCCACCAGCAACCAGTGTTATGTTGCTCAATGCTACCACCAGCTACCAGTGTTGGGTGCTCAATGCTACCACCAGTTACCAGTGTTATGGTGCTCAATGCTACCACCAGCAACCAGTGTTATGGTGCTCAGTGCTACCACCAGCTACCAGTGTTATGGTGCTCAATGATACCACCAGCTACCAGTGTTGGGTGCTCAATGCTACGACCATCAACCAGTGTTGGGTGGTCAATGATACCACTAGTTACCACTGTTATGGTGCTCAGTGCTACCACCAGCTACCAGTGTTATGGTGCTCAGTGCTACCACCAGCAACCAGTGTTATGGTGCTCAGTGCTACCACCAGCAACCAGTGTTATGGTGCTCAGTGCTACCACCAGCTACCAGTGTTAAGGTGCTCAGTGCTACCACCAGCTACCAGTGTTGGGTGCTCAATGCTACCACCAGTTACCAGTGTTGGGTGGTCAATGATACCACTAGTTACCACTGTTATGGTGCTCAATGTTACCACCAGCTACCAGTGTTATAGTGCTCAATGCTACCACCAGCTACCAGTGTTATGGTGCTCAATGCTACCTCCAGCTACCAGTGTTATGATGCTCAATGCTACGACCAGCAACCAGTGTTGGGTGGTCAATGCTACCACCAGCTACCAGTGTTATGGTGCTCAATGCTACCACCAGCTACCAGTGTTGGGTGCTCAATGCTACCACCAGTTACGAGTGTTGGGTGGTCAATGATACCACTAGTTACCACTGTTATGGTGCTCAATGCTACCACCAGCTACCAGTGTTATGGTGCTCAATGCTACCACCAGGTACCAGTGTTATGGTGCTCAATGCTACCACCAGCTACCAGTGTTGGGTGCTCAATGCTACCACCAGTTACCAGTGTTGGGTGGTCAATGATACCACTAGTTACCACTGTTATGGTGCTTAGTGCTACCACCAGCTACCAGTGTTGTGGTGCTCAGTGCTACCACCAGCAACCAGTGTTTTGGTGCTCAATGCTACCACCAGCAACCAGTGTTATGGTGCTCAGTGCTACCACCAGTTACCACTTATGGTGCTCAATGCTACCACCAGCTACCAGTGTTGGGTGGTCAATGATACCACTAGTTACCACTGTTATGGTGCTCAATGCTACCACCAGCTACCAGTGTTATGGTGCTCAATGCTACCACCAGCTACCAGTGTTATGGTGCTCAATGCTACCACCAGCTACCAGTGTTATGGTGCTCAATGCTACGACCAGCAACCAGTGTTGGGTGGTCAATGCTACCACCAGCTACCAGTGTTATTGTGCTCAATGCTACCACCAGCTACCAGTGTTGGGTGGTCAATGCTACCACAGACTACCAGTGTTATTGTGCTCAATGCTACCACCAGCTACCAGTGTTAAGTGCTCAATACTACCACCAGCTACCAGTGTTATTGTGCTCAATGCTACCACCAGCTACCAGTGTTGGGTGCTCAATGCTACCACCAGCTACCAGTGTTGGGTGCTCAATACTACCACCAGCTAACAGTGTCATTGTGCTCAATGCTACCACCAGCTACCAGTGTTGGGTGGTCATGCTACCACCAACTACCTGTGTTGGTTGGTCATACTACCACCAGCTATCAGTGTTGGGTGGTCAGTGATACCACCAGCTACCAGTGTTGGGTGGTCAATGCTACAACCATCTACCAGTGTTGGGTGCTACCACCAGCTACCAGTGTTGGGTAGTCATGCTACCACCAGCGACCAGTGTTGGGTAGTCATGCTACCACCAGCTACCAGTGTTGGGTGGTCAATGCTACCACCAGCTACCAGTGTTGGGGTGCTACCACCTGTTACGGCCCTCTCGGGACGCAACGGGGTCCTTACTCTGATGTTGTTAGAGGAAGTTATATCCGACCCCAAGCCAGCAGTGGCTTTCAAGGGATGCGATCCGTGACGCAAGTAACTTAAAGGGGAAAGGAAATAAAGGCAAAAACTTAATATAATATAATGTCCGTCACCAATAAATAATATATAAAACGGTTACACAAGGGGGGGGGGGGGGGTATTAACACTATACAAGGGGATTAATCCATAATCGTTGTCTTCTGCTGAAGACTCTGGTGCCACAACTCTCGGTGCTGAGTCCTTGGTGCTTTCTTCGTGGCCAAACAATGAATTATCCAAAGAAGTTGAGCCTACCCTGGCCACAGGTCAGCCAAAACACAGGTCCACTGGGGGCACCGTCGTGGAGGCCGTCAACCACACGTCCAGCTGGTCTGCTGGCAGGTTCTGAGCCAACAAGGCTGGTACGGCCACTCCACGAACGATATAAGGGGTACGCCCTAGACAGGAGTCTCGTGTGATATCACAAATCACCCTCCTATCCTCAATACCCCAGTGGATGATCGTCTCCAACAGTCGGTCCCGGGTAAATCCTCTTACTGCCACTCCATGGCAGGCTAACACACCACAGTGTTCTTCCGGGGGAACGACGTCACAACAGCTGCAGCAAACTTCACAGTATGGAGACTGGCTGCCTCGGGTAGACTCACTCAACCCTCATCACAGCAGTCCCAGGTCGGCTCTGTAAGCAGACACGTCATCAATAACTGGGACACACTAAAACACCTCACTTACGGGCTCGGGCACAAACACCTGACGTATCCAGTCCATAGATGGCGCTGTCGTCGGAGCACCACCTCACCAGAGGTCAGTGGCGGCGGTGTTGAGCGCTGAACCAGACTGGAAACTGGTCCTCGAGGCCAGTACACGCTGTCCTCACCAGGTGTCGTCGTCCGTTTGGCGGGGGTTTCGGGAGCTGACCCACAGATGGCGTGGTTGTCACTGCTCCAGGCTCGGACGCTGGATCCGGGTTCGTAACACCACCAGCTACCAGTGTTGGGTGGTCATACTACCACCAGCTAACAGTGTTGGGTGGTCATATTTCCACCAACTACCAGTGTTGGGTGGTCAATGCTACCACCAGCTACCAGTGTTGGGTGGTCATACTACCACCAGCTAACAGTGTTGGGTGGTCATATTTCCACCAACTACCAGTGTTGGGTGGTCAATGCTACCACCAGCTACCAGTGTTGGGTGCTACGACCAGGTACCAGTGTTGGGTGGTCAATGCTACGACCAGCAACCAATGTTGGGTGGTCATGCTACCACCAGCTACCAGTGTTGGGTGGTCATACTACCACCAGCTACCAGTGCTGGGTGGTCATTGCACCCACCAGCTACCAGTGTTGGGTGGTCAATGCTACCACCAGTTACCACTGTTATGGTGCTCAATGCTACCACCAGTTACCAGTGTTATGGTGCTCAATGCTACCACCAGCAACCAGTGTTGGGTGGTCAATGCTACCACTACTTACCACTGTTATGGTGCTCAGTTCTACCACCAGCTACCAGTGTTATGGTGCTCAATGCTACCACCATCTACCAGTGTTGGGTGCTCAATGCTACGACCAGCAACCAGTGTTGGGTGGTCAATGCTACCACAAGTTACCACTGTTATGGTGCTCAGTTCTAGCACCAGCTACCTGTGTTATGGTGCTCAATGCTACAGACCATCTACCAGTGTTGGGTGCTCAATGCTACGACCAGCAACCAGTGTTGGGTGCTCAATGCTACCACCAGTTACCACTGTTATGGTGCTCAATGCTACCACCAGCTACCAGTGTTATGGTGCTCAATGCTACCACCAGCTACCAGTGTTATGGTGCTCAATGCTACCACCAGCTACCAGTGTTGGGTGGTCATACTACAACCAGCTACCAGTGTTGGGTAGTCATTGCACCCACCAGCTACCAGTGTTGGGTGGTCAATGCTTCCACCAGTTACCACTGTTATGGTGCTCAATGCTACCACCAGCTACCAGTGTTATTGGTGCTCAATGCTACCACCAGCTACCAGTGTTATTGGTGCTCAATGCTACCACCAGCTACCAGTGTTGGGTGGTCAATGCTACGACCAGCAACCAATGTTGGGTGGTCAATGCTACCACCAGCTACCAGTGTTGGGTGGTCAATGCTACCAACAGCTACCAGTGTTGGGTGGTCAATGCTACCACCAGCTACCAGTGTTATGGTGCTCAATGCTACCACCAGCTACCAGTGTTATTGGTGCTCAATGCTACCACCAGCTACCAGTGTTGGGTGGTCAATGCTACGACCAGCAACCAATGTTGGGTGTTCAATGCTACCACCAGCTACCAGTGTTTGGTGGTCAATGCTATAACCAGCTACCAGTGTTATGGTGCTCAATGCTACCACCAGCTACCAGTGTTGGGTGGTCAATGCTACCACCAGTTACCAGTGTTGGGTGGTCAATGCTACCACCAGCTACCGGTGTTATGGTGCTCAATGCTACCACCAGCTACCAGTGTTGGGTGGTCAATGCTACCACCAGTTACCAGTGTTGGGTGGTCAATGCTACCACCAGCTACCGGTGTTATGGTGCTCAATGCTACCACCAGTTACCGGTGTTATGGTGCTCAATGCTACCACCAGCAACCAGTGTTATGTTGCTCAATGCTACCACCAGCTACCAGTGTTGGGTGCTCAATGCTACCACCAGTTACCAGTGTTATGGTGCTCAATGCTACCACCAGCAACCAGTGTTATGGTGCTCAGTGCTACCACCAGCTACCAGTGTTATGGTGCTCAATGATACCACCAGCTACCAGTGTTGGGTGCTCAATGCTACCACCATCAACCAGTGTTGAGTGGTCAATGATACCACTAGTTACCACTGTTATGGTGCTCAATGCTACCACCAGCTACAAGTGTTATGGTGCTCAATGCTACCACCAGCAACCAGTGTTGAGTGGTCAATGATACCACTAGTTACCACTGTTATGGTGCTCAATGCTTCCACCAGCTACCAGTGTTATGGTGCTCAATGCAACCACCAGCTACCAGTTTTGGGTGCTCTATGCTACCACCAGCTACCAGTGTTATGGTGCTCAATGCTACGACCAGCAACCAATGTTGGGTGGTCAATGCTACCACCAGCTACCAGTGTTATTGTGCTCAATGCTACCACCAGCTACCAGTGTTGGGTGGTCAATGCTACCACCAGCTACCAGTGTTATTGTGCTCAATGCTACCACCAGCTACCAGTGTTAAGTGCTCAATACTACCACCAGCTACCAGTGTTATTGTGCTCAATGCTACCACCAGCTACCAGTGTTGGGTGCTCAATGCTACCACCAGCTACCAGTGTTGGGTGGTAATGCTACCAACAACTAACTGTGTTGGTTGGTCATACTTCCACCAGCTACCAGTGTTGGGTGGTCATACTACCACCAGCTACCAGTGTTGGGTGGTCAGTGATACCACCAGCTACCAGTGTTGGGTGGTCAATGCTACAACCAGCTACCAGTGTTGGGTGCTACCACCAGCTACCAGTGTTGGGTGGTCATGCTACCTCCAGCTTCCAGTGTTGGGTGGTCAATGCTACCACCAGCTACCAGTGTTGGGTGCTCATATTTCCACCAGCTACCAGTGTTGGGTACTTCCACCAGCTACTAGTGTTGGGTGTTCATACTACAACCAGCTACCAGTGTTGGGTGGTCATTGCACCCACCAGCTACCAGTGTTGGGTGGTCAATGCTACCACCAGTTACCAGTGTTGGGTGCTCAATGCTACCTCCAGCTACCAGTGTTATTGGTGCTCAATGCTTCCACCAGCTACCAGTGTTATGGTGCTCAATGCTACCACCAGCTACCAGTGTTATGGTGCTCAATGCTACCACCAGCTACCAGTGTTGGGTGCTCAATGCTACCACCAGTTACCAGTGTTGGGTGCTCAATGCTACCACCAGCTACCAGTGTTATTGGTGCTCAATGCTTCCACCAGCTACCAGTGTTATGGTGCTCAATGCTTCCACCAGCTACCAGTGTTATGGTGCTCAATGCTACCACCAGCTACCAGTGTTGGGTGCTCAATGCTACCACCAGCTACCAGTGTTATTGGTGCTCAATGCTACCACCAGCTACCAGTGTTGGGTGGTCAATGCTACCACCAGCTACCAGTGTTATTGGTGCTCAATGCTACCACCAGCTACCAGTGTTGGGTGCTCAATGCTACCACCAGCTACCACTGTTATTGGTGCTCAATGCTACGACCAGCAACCAGTGATGGGTGCTCAATGCTACCACCAGTTACCAGTGTTATGGTGCTCAATGCTACCACCAGCAACCAGTGTTATGGTGCTCAGTGCTACCACCAGCTACCAGTGTTATGGTGCTCAATGATACCACCAGCTACCAGTGTTGGGTGGTCAATGCTACCACCAGTTACCAGTGTTGGGTGGTCAATGCTACGACCAGCAACCAGTGTTGGGTGGTCAATGCTACGACCAGCAAACAGTGTTGGGTGGTCATTGCTACCACCAGCTACCAGTGTTGGGTGGTCAATGCTATAACCATCTACCAGTGTTAGGTGCTCAATGCTACCACTAGCTATCAGTGTTATTGTGCTCAATGCTACGACCAGCTACCAGTGTTGGGTGGTCAATGCTACCACCAGCTACCAGTGTTATGGTGCTCAATGCTACCACCAGCTACCAGTGTTGGGTGCTCAATGCTACGACCACCAAGCAGTGTTGGGTGGTCAATGCTACCACCAGCTACCAGTGTTGGGTGCTCAATGCTACGACCACTAAGCAGTGTTGGGTGGTCAATGCTACCACCAGCTACCAGTGTTTGGTGCTCAATGCTACCACCAGCTACCAGTGTTATGGTGCTCAATGCTACCACCAGGTACCAGTGTTATGGTGCTCAATGCTACCACCAGCTACCAGTGTTGGGTGCTCAATGCTACCACCAGTTACCAGTGTTGGGTGGTCAATGATACCACTAGTTACCACTGTTATGGTGCTTAGTGCTACCACCAGCTACCAGTGTTGTGGTGCTCAGTGCTACCACCAGCAACCAGTGTTTTGGTGCTCAATGCTACCACCAGCAACCAGTGTTATGGTGCTCAGTGCTACCACCAGTTACCACTTATGGTGCTCAATGCTACCACCAGCTACCAGTGTTGGGTGGTCAATGATACCACTAGTTACCACTGTTATGGTGCTCAATGCTACCACCAGCTACCAGTGTTATGGTGCTCAATGCTACCACCAGCTACCAGTGTTATGGTGCTCAATGCTACCACCAGCTACCAGTGTTATGGTGCTCAATGCTACGACCAGCAACCAGTGTTGGGTGGTCAATGCTACCACCAGCTACCAGTGTTATTGTGCTCAATGCTACCACCAGCTACCAGTGTTGGGTGGTCAATGCTACCACAGACTACCAGTGTTATTGTGCTCAATGCTACCACCAGCTACCAGTGTTAAGTGCTCAATACTACCACCAGCTACCAGTGTTATTGTGCTCAATGCTACCACCAGCTACCAGTGTTGGGTGCTCAATGCTACCACCAGCTACCAGTGTTGGGTGCTCAATACTACCACCAGCTAACAGTGTCATTGTGCTCAATGCTACCACCAGCTACCAGTGTTGGGTGGTCATGCTACCACCAACTACCTGTGTTGGTTGGTCATACTACCACCAGCTATCAGTGTTGGGTGGTCAGTGATACCACCAGCTACCAGTGTTGGGTGGTCAATGCTACAACCATCTACCAGTGTTGGGTGCTACCACCAGCTACCAGTGTTGGGTAGTCATGCTACCACCAGCGACCAGTGTTGGGTAGTCATGCTACCACCAGCTACCAGTGTTGGGTGGTCAATGCTACCACCAGCTACCAGTGTTGGGGTGCTACCACCTGTTATGGCCCTCTCGGGACGCAACGGGGTCCTTACTCTGATGTTGTTAGAGGAAGTTATATCCGACCCCAAGCCAGCAGTGGCTTTCAAGGGATGCGATCCGTGACGCAAGTAACTTAAAGGGGAAAGGAAATAAAGGCAAAAACTTAATATAATATAATGTCCGTCACCAATAAATAATATATAAAACGGTTACACAAGGGGGGGGGGGGGTATTAACACTATACAAGGGGATTAATCCATAATCGTTGTCTTCTGCTGAAGACTCTGGTGCCACAACTCTCGGTGCTGAGTCCTTGGTGCTTTCTTCGTGGCCAAACAATGAATTATCCAAAGAAGTTGAGCCTACCCTGGCCACAGGTCAGCCAAAACACAGGTCCACTGGGGGCACCGTCGTGGAGGCCGTCAACCACACGTCCAGCTGGTCTGCTGGCAGGTTCTGAGCCAACAAGGCTGGTACGGCCACTCCACGAACGATATAAGGGGTACGCCCTAGACAGGAGTCTCGTGTGATATCACAAATCACCCTCCTATCCTCAATACCCCAGTGGATGATCGTCTCCAACAGTCGGTCCCGGGTAAATCCTCTTACTGCCACTCCATGGCAGGCTAACACACCACAGTGTTCTTCCGGGGGAACGACGTCACAACAGCTGCAGCAAACTTCACAGTATGGAGACTGGCTGCCTCGGGTAGACTCACTCAACCCTCATCACAGCAGTCCCAGGTCGGCTCTGTAAGCAGACACGTCATCAATAACTGGGACACACTAAAACACCTCACTTACGGGCTCGGGCACAAACACCTGACGTATCCAGTCCATAGATGGCGCTGTCGTCGGAGCACCACCTCACCAGAGGTCAGTGGCGGCGGTGTTGAGCGCTGAACCAGACTGGAAACTGGTCCTCGAGGCCAGTACACGCTGTCCTCACCAGGTGTCGTCGTCCGTTTGGCGGGGGTTTCGGGAGCTGACCCACAGATGGCGTGGTTGTCACTGCTCCAGGCTCGGACGCTGGATCCGGGTTCGTAACACCACCAGCTACCAGTGTTGGGTGGTCATACTACCACCAGCTAACAGTGTTGGGTGGTCATATTTCCACCAACTACCAGTGTTGGGTGGTCAATGCTACCACCAGCTACCAGTGTTGGGTGGTCATACTACCACCAGCTAACAGTGTTGGGTGGTCATATTTCCACCAACTACCAGTGTTGGGTGGTCAATGCTACCACCAGCTACCAGTGTTGGGTGCTACGACCAGGTACCAGTGTTGGGTGGTCAATGCTACGACCAGCAACCAATGTTGGGTGGTCATGCTACCACCAGCTACCAGTGTTGGGTGGTCATACTACCACCAGCTACCAGTGCTGGGTGGTCATTGCACCCACCAGCTACCAGTGTTGGGTGGTCAATGCTACCACCAGTTACCACTGTTATGGTGCTCAATGCTACCACCAGTTACCAGTGTTATGGTGCTCAATGCTACCACCAGCAACCAGTGTTGGGTGGTCAATGCTACCACTACTTACCACTGTTATGGTGCTCAGTTCTACCACCAGCTACCAGTGTTATGGTGCTCAATGCTACCACCATCTACCAGTGTTGGGTGCTCAATGCTACGACCAGCAACCAGTGTTGGGTGGTCAATGCTACCACAAGTTACCACTGTTATGGTGCTCAGTTCTAGCACCAGCTACCTGTGTTATGGTGCTCAATGCTACAGACCATCTACCAGTGTTGGGTGCTCAATGCTACGACCAGCAACCAGTGTTGGGTGCTCAATGCTACCACCAGTTACCACTGTTATGGTGCTCAATGCTACCACCAGCTACCAGTGTTATGGTGCTCAATGCTACCACCAGCTACCAGTGTTATGGTGCTCAATGCTACCACCAGCTACCAGTGTTGGGTGGTCATACTACAACCAGCTACCAGTGTTGGGTAGTCATTGCACCCACCAGCTACCAGTGTTGGGTGGTCAATGCTTCCACCAGTTACCACTGTTATGGTGCTCAATGCTACCACCAGCTACCAGTGTTATTGGTGCTCAATGCTACCACCAGCTACCAGTGTTATTGGTGCTCAATGCTACCACCAGCTACCAGTGTTGGGTGGTCAATGCTACGACCAGCAACCAATGTTGGGTGGTCAATGCTACCACCAGCTACCAGTGTTGGGTGGTCAATGCTACCAACAGCTACCAGTGTTGGGTGGTCAATGCTACCACCAGCTACCAGTGTTATGGTGCTCAATGCTACCACCAGCTACCAGTGTTATTGGTGCTCAATGCTACCACCAGCTACCAGTGTTGGGTGGTCAATGCTACGACCAGCAACCAATGTTGGGTGTTCAATGCTACCACCAGCTACCAGTGTTTGGTGGTCAATGCTATAACCAGCTACCAGTGTTATGGTGCTCAATGCTACCACCAGCTACCAGTGTTGGGTGGTCAATGCTACCACCAGTTACCAGTGTTGGGTGGTCAATGCTACCACCAGCTACCGGTGTTATGGTGCTCAATGCTACCACCAGCTACCAGTGTTGGGTGGTCAATGCTACCACCAGTTACCAGTGTTGGGTGGTCAATGCTACCACCAGCTACCGGTGTTATGGTGCTCAATGCTACCACCAGTTACCGGTGTTATGGTGCTCAATGCTACCACCAGCAACCAGTGTTATGTTGCTCAATGCTACCACCAGCTACCAGTGTTGGGTGCTCAATGCTACCACCAGTTACCAGTGTTATGGTGCTCAATGCTACCACCAGCAACCAGTGTTATGGTGCTCAGTGCTACCACCAGCTACCAGTGTTATGGTGCTCAATGATACCACCAGCTACCAGTGTTGGGTGCTCAATGCTACCACCATCAACCAGTGTTGAGTGGTCAATGATACCACTAGTTACCACTGTTATGGTGCTCAATGCTACCACCAGCTACAAGTGTTATGGTGCTCAATGCTACCACCAGCAACCAGTGTTGAGTGGTCAATGATACCACTAGTTACCACTGTTATGGTGCTCAATGCTTCCACCAGCTACCAGTGTTATGGTGCTCAATGCAACCACCAGCTACCAGTTTTGGGTGCTCTATGCTACCACCAGCTACCAGTGTTATGGTGCTCAATGCTACGACCAGCAACCAATGTTGGGTGGTCAATGCTACCACCAGCTACCAGTGTTATTGTGCTCAATGCTACCACCAGCTACCAGTGTTGGGTGGTCAATGCTACCACCAGCTACCAGTGTTATTGTGCTCAATGCTACCACCAGCTACCAGTGTTAAGTGCTCAATACTACCACCAGCTACCAGTGTTATTGTGCTCAATGCTACCACCAGCTACCAGTGTTGGGTGCTCAATGCTACCACCAGCTACCAGTGTTGGGTGGTAATGCTACCAACAACTAACTGTGTTGGTTGGTCATACTTCCACCAGCTACCAGTGTTGGGTGGTCATACTACCACCAGCTACCAGTGTTGGGTGGTCAGTGATACCACCAGCTACCAGTGTTGGGTGGTCAATGCTACAACCAGCTACCAGTGTTGGGTGCTACCACCAGCTACCAGTGTTGGGTGGTCATGCTACCTCCAGCTTCCAGTGTTGGGTGGTCAATGCTACCACCAGCTACCAGTGTTGGGTGCTCATATTTCCACCAGCTACCAGTGTTGGGTACTTCCACCAGCTACTAGTGTTGGGTGTTCATACTACAACCAGCTACCAGTGTTGGGTGGTCATTGCACCCACCAGCTACCAGTGTTGGGTGGTCAATGCTACCACCAGTTACCAGTGTTGGGTGCTCAATGCTACCTCCAGCTACCAGTGTTATTGGTGCTCAATGCTTCCACCAGCTACCAGTGTTATGGTGCTCAATGCTACCACCAGCTACCAGTGTTATGGTGCTCAATGCTACCACCAGCTACCAGTGTTGGGTGCTCAATGCTACCACCAGTTACCAGTGTTGGGTGCTCAATGCTACCACCAGCTACCAGTGTTATTGGTGCTCAATGCTTCCACCAGCTACCAGTGTTATGGTGCTCAATGCTTCCACCAGCTACCAGTGTTATGGTGCTCAATGCTACCACCAGCTACCAGTGTTGGGTGCTCAATGCTACCACCAGCTACCAGTGTTATTGGTGCTCAATGCTACCACCAGCTACCAGTGTTGGGTGGTCAATGCTACCACCAGCTACCAGTGTTATTGGTGCTCAATGCTACCACCAGCTACCAGTGTTGGGTGCTCAATGCTACCACCAGCTACCACTGTTATTGGTGCTCAATGCTACGACCAGCAACCAGTGATGGGTGCTCAATGCTACCACCAGTTACCAGTGTTATGGTGCTCAATGCTACCACCAGCAACCAGTGTTATGGTGCTCAGTGCTACCACCAGCTACCAGTGTTATGGTGCTCAATGATACCACCAGCTACCAGTGTTGGGTGGTCAATGCTACCACCAGTTACCAGTGTTGGGTGGTCAATGCTACGACCAGCAACCAGTGTTGGGTGGTCAATGCTACGACCAGCAAACAGTGTTGGGTGGTCATTGCTACCACCAGCTACCAGTGTTGGGTGGTCAATGCTATAACCATCTACCAGTGTTAGGTGCTCAATGCTACCACTAGCTATCAGTGTTATTGTGCTCAATGCTACGACCAGCTACCAGTGTTGGGTGGTCAATGCTACCACCAGCTACCAGTGTTATGGTGCTCAATGCTACCACCAGCTACCAGTGTTGGGTGCTCAATGCTACGACCACCAAGCAGTGTTGGGTGGTCAATGCTACCACCAGCTACCAGTGTTGGGTGCTCAATGCTACGACCACTAAGCAGTGTTGGGTGGTCAATGCTACCACCAGCTACCAGTGTTTGGTGCTCAATGCTACCACCAGCTACCAGTGTTATGGTGCTCAATGCTACCACCAGCTACCAGTGTTGGGTGCTCATTGCTACCACCAGCTACCAGTGGTATGGTGCTCAATGCTACGACCAGCAACCAGTGTTGGGTGGTCAATGCTACCACCAGCTACCAGTGTTATTGTGCTCAATGCTACCACCAGATACCAGTGTTGGGTGTTCAATACTACCACCAGCTACCAGTGTTATGGTGCTCAATGCTACCACCAGCTACCAGTGTTGGGTGGTCAATGCTACCACCAGCTACCAGTGTTGGGTGGTCAATGCTACCACCAGCTACCAGTGTTGGGTGGTCAATGCTACCACCAGCTACCAGTGTTATTGTGCTCAATGCTACCACCAGCTACCAGTGTTGGGTGTTCAATACTACCACCAGCTAACAGTGTTATTGTGCTCAATGCTACCACTAGCTACCAGTGTTGGGAGGTCATACTACCACCAGCTAACAGTGTTATTGTGCTCAATACTACCACCAGCTACCAGTGTTGGGTGCTCCATGCTACCACCAGCTACCAGTGTTGGGTGCTCAATGCTACCACCAGCTACCAGTGTTGGGTGCTCATGCTACCACCAGCTACCAGTGTTGGGTGCTCAATGCTACCACCAGCTACCAGTGTTGGGTGCTCAATGGTACCACCAGCTACCAGTGTTGGGTGCTCCATGCTACCACCAGCTACCAGTGTTGGGTGCTCAATGCTACCACCAACAATCAACAGAACCTGAAGCTGGTTCAGTCCATGCATAGTTGTGTGTTATTTCATTTGCATTCCATTCGTGGCCAAAAGCGACCTTTATATATACAATTTGCTGCGTTGCAGTCACGGGAGTTACCGTTTGTACGGAAGGTTCCACTTTTTAATAGATAGATAGTTAGATAGATAGATAACTCCATAAGAATTTCTGTGTTGAGAGGCAAAAGACTATAATTCATAGATCTTAATGAATCTGTACATCTGGTTAACTGTGAGCTGTGTCGCTTGTATGGCAACCCAACGTGGCTTGTATGGGAACCCAACGTGGCTTGTATGGCAACACACCGTCGCTTGTATGGCAACACACCGTGGCTTGTATGGCAACCCAGCGTGGCTTGTATGGCACCACGCCGTCGCTTGTATGGCAACACACCGTCGCTTGTATGGCAACCCAACGTGGCTTGTATGGCAACACACCGTCGCTTGTATGGCACCACACCGTGGCTTGTATGGCAACACACCGTAGCTTGTATGGCAACACACCGTCGCTTGTATGGCAACACACCGTCGCTTGTATGGCAACACACCGTCGCTTGTATGGCAACACACCGTCGCTTGTATGGCAACACACCGTCGCTTGTATGGCACCACACCGTCGCTTGTATGGCAACACACCGTCGCTTGTATGGCAACACACCGTCGCTTGTATGGCAACACACCGTCGCTTGTATGGCAACACACCGTCGCTTGTATGGCAACACACCGTCGCTTGTATGGCAACACACCGTCGCTTGTATGGCAACACACCGTCGCTTGTATGGCAACACACCGTCGCTTGTATGGCAACACACCGTCGCTTGTATGGCAACACACCGTCGCTTGTATGGCAACACACCGTCGCTTGTATGGCAACACACCGTCGCTTGTATGGCAACACACCGTCGCTTGTATGGCAACACACCGTCGCTTGTATGGCAACACACCGTCGCTTGTATGGCAACACACCGTCGCTTGTATGGCAACACACCGTCGCTTGTATGGCAAAACACCGTCGCTTGTATGGCAACACACCGTCGCTTGTATGGCAACACACCGTCGCTTGTATGGCAACACACCGTCGCTTGTATGGCAACACACCGTCGCTTGCATGACACAGCGCCATAAGCAAGTGGCGTCCTCTGTGGACGATGACTGACAACAGAGTTGCCATAAATTATGGCGTTATTAACCCCCAAGTCTCCCCCGGGGTCGTCAACCACCTGTTAACTGAAATAAAAATTATTGGAAAGCATTTTTACGAGAGATTTTTTTTCTTTTTTGTGTGTTTGTCTCTTCTCAGGAAATGTATTTGTTGAGAGAGGAAAACTGGGTATTGTAGTGGTGGTCGTGTGTGGTCGGTATTGTGCTAATATTCTCTCTCTCTCTCTCTCTCTCTCTCTCTCTCTCTCTCTCTCTCTCTCTCTCTCTCTCTCTCTCTCTCTCTCTCTCTCTCTCTCTCTCTCTCTCCCTCTCCCTCTCCCTCTCCCTCTCTCTCGCTCTCTAACGGAACACGGAGTCTGTCTCCACTACTTCAACATGTTTTTTGCGATTCTGACACGGCCTAAGTGTTCGATTCAGTGTTTGTTTGTTCTCCTCCAGTGAGAATGAAAACTATGAAAAGGGTTCGGAAGGCGAACTCTTGATGTTGAAATAATGACTTCATTTGGAGTGGTGATTATCGTGGGTTAATACACGTATTATCCCATGTTGGAGGCTCGTCCCGTGAGCAGCCTGCCAGCCATGAGGTAATCCTGTTTGTACACACTCCAGTGACTTTGCTCCTGTCCAATGCTGTGGAATTTCCATTACGGTATTTTTTTTTTAGCGATGTAGTAATACAGTCTTAGTTATTACAGGCGAGCTAATACTGAAGATTATTACAGAACTGTCACAACATTATTGTGAGGAACTGATACGCAACACAACCAGAGCAACGCTGTATAACAGCAGCAACACAACCAGAGCAACACAGTATAACAGCAGCAACACAACCAGAGCAACGCTGTATAACAGCAGCAACACAACCAGAGCAACGCTGTATAACAGCAGCAACACAACCAGAGCAACGCTGTATAACAGCAGCAACACAACCAGAGCAACGCTGTATAACAGCAGCAACACAACCAGAGCAACGCTGTATAACAGCAGCAACACAACCAGAGCAACGCTGTATAACAGCAGCAACACAACCAGAGCAACACTGTATAACAGCAGCAACACAACCAGAGCAACACTGTATAACAGCAGCAACACAACCAGAGCAACGCTGTATAACAGCAGCAACACAACCAGAGCAACACTGTATAACAGCAACAACACAACCAGAGCAACACTGTATAACAGCAGCAACACAACCAGAGCAACGCTGTATAACAGCAGCAACACAACCAGAGCAACGCTGTATAACAGCAGCAACACAACCAGAGCAACGCTGTATAACAGCAGCAACACAACCAGAGCAACACTGTATAACAGCAGCAACACAACCAGAGCAACACTGTATAACAGCTGCAACACAACCAGAGCAACACTGTATAACAGCAGCAACACAACCAGAGCAACACTGTATAACAGCAGCAACACAACCAGAGCAACGCTGTATAACAGCAGCAACACAACCAGAGCAACGCTGTATAACAGCAGCAACACAACCAGAGCAACGCTGTATAACAGCAGCAACACAACCAGAGCAACACTGTATAACAGCAGCAACACAACCAGAGCAACACTGTATAACAGCAGCAACACAACCAGAGCAACGCTGTATAACAGCAGCAACACAACCAGAGCAACGCTGTATAACAGCAGCAACACAACCAGAGCAATACTGTATAACAGCAGCAACACAACCAGAGCAACGCTGTATAACAGCAGCAACACAACCAGAGCAACACTGTATAACAGCGGCAACACAACCAGAGCAACACTGTATAACAGCAGCAACACAACCAGAGCAACACTGTATAACAGCAGCAACACAACCAGAGCAACGCTGTATAACAGCAGCAACACTGTATAACAGCAGCAACACAACCAGAACAACACTGTATAACAGCAGCAACACAACCAGAGCAACGCTGTATAACAGCAGCAACACAACCAGAGCAACGCTGTATAACAGCAGCAATACAACCAGAGCAACACTGTATAACAGCAGCAACACAACCAGAGCAACGCTGTATAACAGCAGCAACACAACCAGAGCAACGCTGTATAACAGCAGCAACACAACCAGAGCAACGCTGTATAACAGCAGCAACACAACCAGAGCAACACTGTATAACAGCAGCAACACAACCAGAGCAACACTGTATAACAGCAGCAACACAACCAGAGCAACACTGTATAACAGCAGCAACACAACCAGAGCAACACTGTATAACAGCAGCAACACAACCAGAGCAACGCTGTATAACAGCAGCAACACAACCAGAGCAACACTGTATAACAGCAGCAACACAACCAGAGCAACACTGTATAACAGCAGCAACACAACCAGAGCAACACTGTATAACAGCAGCAACACAATGCTTCTTGAGTAACACATTAATGACCTAGAAACACAGATACTAGATACTGTTGCCCTAGATACTGTTAGACACTATAGCACCAACATCCCATCCCTAGTGCAGAGCCACAACAACACTGCAACACCACAACTGCACCACTACGCCACAACTAACAACACCACAACTGCACCACTACGCCACAACTAACAACACCACAACTGCACCACTACGCCACAACTAACAACACCACAACTGCACCACAACGCCACAACACAGCAACACCACAACTGCACCACTACACCACAACTAACAACACCACAACTGCACCACTACGCCACAACTAACAACACCACAACTGCACCACTACGCCACAACTAACAACACCACAACTGCACCACTACGCCACAACTAACAACACCACAACTGCACCACTACACCACAACTAACAACACCACAACTGCACCACTACGCCACAACTAACAACACCACAACTGCACCACTACACCACAACTAACAACACCACAACTGCACCACTACGCCACAACTAACAACACCACAACTGCACCACTACACCACAACTAACAACACCACAACTGCACCACTACGCCACAACTAACAACACCACAACTGCACCACTACACCACAACTAACAACACCACAACTGCACCACTACACCACAACTAACAACACCACAACTGCACCACTACGCCACAACTAACAACACCACAACTGCACCACTACACCACAACTAACAACACCACAACTGCACCACTACACCACAACTGCTCCACTACGCGACAACAACACCACAACTGCACCACTACGCCACAACTACAACACCACAACTGCACCACTACAACACAACTAACAACACCACAACTGCACCACTACACCACAACTGCTCCACTACGCCACAACTACAACACCACAACAGCTCCACTACGCCACAACTACAACACCACAACTGCACCACTACGCCACAACTACGCCACAACTAACAACACCACAACTGCACCACTACGCCACAACTAACAACACAACAACTGCACCACTACGCCACAACTACGCCACAACTAACAACACCACAACTGCACCACTACACCACAACTAACAACACCACAACTGCACCACTACGCCACAACCCTACAACACCACAACTGCACCACTACGCCACAACTACGCCACAACTAACAACACCACAACTGCACCACTACGCCACAACAACAACACCACAACTGCACCACTACGCCACAACTACAACACCACAACTGCACCACTACGCCACAACTACAACACCACAACTGCACCACTACACCACAACTAACAACACCACAACTGCACCACTACGCCACAACTAACAACACAACAACTGCACCACTACGCCACAACTACGCCACAACTAACAACACCACAACTGCACCACTACGCCACAACTAACAACACCACAACTAACAACACCACAACTGCACCACTACGCCACAACTAACAACACGACAACTGCACCACTACGCTACAACTAACAACACCACAACTGCACCACTACGCCACAACTAACAACACCACATCTGCACCACTACGCCACAACTAACAACACCACAACTGCACCACTACGCCACAACTAACAACACCACAACTGCACCACTACGCCACAACTAACAACACCACAACTGCTCCACTACGCCACAACTAACAACACCACAACTGCACCACTACGCCACAACTAACAACACCACAACTGCACCACTACGCCACAACTAACAACACCACAACTGCACCACTACACCACAACTAACAACACCACAATTGCACCACTACGCCACAACTAACAACACCACAACTGCACCACTACACCACAACTAACAACACCACAACTGCACCCCTACGCCACAACTAACAACACCACAACTGCACCACTACACCACAACTAACAACACCACAACTGCTCCACTACGCCACAACTAACAACACCACAACTGCACCACCACGCCACAACTAACAACACCACAACTAACAACACCACAACTAACAACACCACAACTGCACCACTACGCCACAACTAACAACACCACAACTAACAACACCACAACTAACAACACCACAACTGCACCACTACGCCACAACTAACAACACCACAACTGCACCACCATGCCACAACTAACAACACCACAACTGCACCACTACGCCACAACTAACAACACCACAACTAACAACACCACAACTGCACCACTACGCCACAACTAACAACACCACAACTGCACCACTACGCCATAACTAACAACACCACAACTGCACCACTACGCCACAACTACAACACCACAACTGCACCACTACGCCACAACTAACAACACCACAACTGCACCTCTACGCCACAACTACAACACCACAACTGCACCACTACGCCACAACTAACAACACCACAACTGCACCACTACACTACAACTAACAACACCACAACTAACAACACCACAACTGCACCACTACGCCACAACTAACAACACCACAACTGCACCACTACGCCACAACTAACAACACCACAACTGCACCACTACGCCACAACTAACAACACCACAACTGCACCACTACGCCACAACTAACAACACCACAACTGCACCACTACTCCACAACTTACAACACCACAACTGCACCACTACGCCACAACTAACAACACCACAACTGCACCACTACGCCACAACTAACAACACCACAACTGCACCACTACGCCACAACTAACAACACCACCACTGCACCACTACGCCACAACTACAACACCACAACTGCACCACTACGCCACAAATAACAACACCACAACTGCTCCACTACGCCACAACTAACAACACACCACAACTAACAACACCACAACTCACAACACCACAACTGCACCACTACGCCACAACTAACAACACCACAACTGCACCACTACGCCACAACTAACAACACCACAACTGCTCCACTACGCCACAACTAACAACACCACAACTGCACCACTACACCACAACTAACAACACCACAACTGCACCACTACGCCACAACTAACAACACCACAACTGCACCACTACGCCACAACTAACAACACCACAACTGCACCACTACACCACAACTAACAACACCACAACTGCACCACTACGCCACAACTAACAACACCACAACTGCACCACTACACCACAACTAACAACACCACAACTGCACCACTACGCCACAACTAACAACATCACAACTGCACCACTACACCACAACTAACAACACCACAACTGCTCCACTACGCCACAACTAACAACACCACAACTGCACCACCACGCCACAACTAACAACACCACAACTAACAACACCACAACTAACAACACCACAACTGCACCACTACGCCACAACTAACAACACCACAACTAACAACACCACAACTAACAACACCACAACTAACAACACCACAACTGCACCACTACGCCACAACTAACAACACCACAACTGCACCACTACGCCACAACTACAACACCACAACTGCACCACTACGCCACAACTAACAACACCACAACTGCACCACTACACTACAACTAACAACACCACAACTAACAACACCACAACTGCACCACTACGCCACAACTAACAACACCACAACTGCACCACTACGCCACAACTAACAACACCACAACTGCACCACTACGCCACAACTAACAACACCACAACTGCACCACTACGCCACAACTAACAACACCACAACTGCACCACTACTCCACAACTAACAACACCACAACTGCACCACTACGCCACAACTACCAACACCACAACTGCACCACTACGCCACAACTAACAACACCACAACTGCACCACTACGCCACAACTAACAACACCACCACTGCACCACTACGCCACAACTACAACACCACAACTGCACCACTACGCCACAAATAACAACACCACAACTGCTCCACTACGCCACAACTAACAACACACCACAACTAACAACACCACAACTCACAACACCACAACTGCACCACTACGCCACAACTAACAACACCACAACTGCACCACTACGCCACAACTAACAACACCACAACTGCACCACTACACCACAACTAACAACACCACAACTGCACCACTACGCCACAACTAACAACACCACAACTGCACCACTACGCCACAACTAACAACACCACAACTGCACCACTACACCACAACTAACAACACCACAACTGCACCACTACGCCACAACTAACAACACCACAACTGCACCACTACACCACAACTAACAACACCACAACTGCACCACTACGCCACAACTAACAACACCACAACTGCACCACTACACCACAACTAACAACACCACAACTGCTCCACCACGCCACAACTAACAACACCACAACTGCACCACTACGCCACAACTAACAACACCACAACTAACAACACCACAACTAACAACACCACAACTAACAACACCACAACTGCACCACTACGCCACAACTAACAACACCACAACTGCACCACCACGCCACAACTAACAACACCACAACTGCACCACTACGCCACAACTAACAACACCACAACTGCACCACTACGCCACAACTAACAACACCACAACTGCACCACTACGCCACAACTACAACACCACAACTGCACCACAACGCCACAAATAACACCACAACTGCACCACTACACCACAACTAACAACACCACAACTGCACCACTACGCCACAACTAACAACACCACAACTGCACCACTACGCCACAACTAACAACACCACAACTGCACCACTACACCACAACTAACAACACCACAACTGCACCACTACGCCACAACTAACAACACCACAACTGCACCACTACACCACAACTAACAACACCACAACTGCACCACTACGCCACAACTAACAACACCACAACTGCTCCACTACGCCACAACTAACAACACCACAACTGCACCACTACACCACAACTAACAACACCACAACTGCACCACTACACCACAACTAACAACCCCACAACTAACAACACCACAACTAACAACACAACAACTGCACCACTACGCTACAACTAACAACACCACAACTGCTCCACTACGCCACAACTAACAACACCACAACTGCACCACTACACCACAACTAACAACACCACAACTGCACCACTACACCACAACTAACAACCCCACAACTAACAACACCACAACTAACAACACCACAACTAACAACACCACAACTGCACCACTACACCACAACTAACAACATCACAACTAACAACACCACAACTAACAACACCACAACTGCACCACTACGCCACAACTACAACACCACAACTGCACCACTACGCCACAATTAACAACACCACAACTGCACCACTACGCCACAACTAACAACACCACAACTGCTCCACTACGCCACAACTAACAACACCTCAAATGCACCACTACATCACAACTAACAACCCCACAACTGCACCACTACGCCACAACTAACAACACCACAACTGCACCACTACACCACAACTAACAACACCACAACTGCTCCACTACGCCACAACTAACAACGCCACAACTTTCAACACCACAACTAACAACCCCACAACTGCACCACTACGCCACAACTAACAACACCACAACTGCACCACTACACCACAACTAACAACAGCACAACTGCACCACTACACCACAACTAACAACCCCACAACTGCACCACTACGCCACAACTAACAACACCACAACTGCTCCACTACGCCACAACTAACAACACCACAACTGCTCCTCTACGCCACAACTAACAACGCCACAACTAACAACACCACAACTGCACCACTACGCCACAACTAACAACCCCACAACTGCACCACTACGCCACCACTACGCCACAACTAACAAAACCACAACTGCACCACTACGCCACAACAAACAACACCACAACTGCACCACTACGCCACAACTAACAACACCACAACTGCACCACTACGCCACAACTAACAACACCACAACTACACCACTACGCCACAACTAACAACACCACAACTGCACCACTACACCACAACTGCACCACTACACCACAACTAACAACACCACAACTGCACCACTACACCACAACTAACAACACCTCAACTAACAACACCACAAATGCACCACTACGCCACAACTAACAACACCACAACTGCACCACTACACCACAACTAACAACACCACAACTGCACCACTACACTACAACTAACAACACCACAACTAACAACACCACAACTGCACCACTACGCCACAACTAACAACACCACAACTGCACCACTACACCACAACTAACAACACCACAACTGCACCACTACGCCACAACTAACAACACCACAACTAACCACACCACAAGTAACAACACCACAACTGCACCACTACGCCACAACTAACAACACCACAACTGCACCACTACGCCACAACTAACAACACAACAACTGCACCACTACGCCACAACTAACAACACCACAACTGCACCACTACGCCAAAACTAACAACCCAACAACTGCACCACTACGCCACAACTAACAACACCACAACTGCACCACTACGCCACAACTAACAACGCCACAACTGCTCCACTACACCACAACTAACAACACCACAACTGCACCACTACGCCACAACTAACAACACCACAACTGCACCACCACGCCACAACTAACAACCCTACAACTGCATTACTACGCCACAACTATCAACACCACAACTGCACCACCACACCACAACTAACAACACCACAACTGCACCACTACACCACAACTAACAACACCACAACTAACAACACCACAACTGCACCACTACGCCACAACTAACAACACCACAACTGCACCACTACGCCACAACTAACATCACCACAACTGCACCACTACGCCACAACTAACAACACCACAACTGCACCACTACGCCACAACTAACAACACCACAACTGCTCCACTACGCCACAACTAACAACACCACAACTGCACCACTCCGCCACAACTAACAACACTACAACTGCACCACTACACCACAACTAACAACCCCACAACTGCACCACTACGCCACAACTAACAACACCACAACCGCACCACTACACCACAACTAACAACACCACAACTAACAACACCACAACTGCACCACTACGCCACAACTAACAACACCACAACTGCACCACTACGCCACAACTAACAACACCACAACTGCACCACTACGCCACAACTAACAACACCACAACTGCACCACTACGCCACAACTAACAACACCACAACTGCACCACTACGCCACAACTAACAACACACCACAACTAACAACACCACAACTCAGAACACCACAACTGCACCACTACGCCACAACTAACAACACCACAACTGCACCACTACGCCACAACTAACAACACCACAACTGCTCCATTACGCCATAACTAACAACACCACTACTGCACCACTACACCACTACTAACAACACCACAACTGCACCAATACGCCACAACTAACAACACCACAACTGCTCCACTACGCCACAACTAACAACACCACAACTGCACCACTACGCCACAACTAACAACACCACAACTGCACCACTACACCACAACTAACAACACCACAACTGCTCCACTACGCCACAACTAACAACGCCACAACTAACAACACCACAACTAACAACCCCACAACTGCACCACTACGCCACAACTAACAACACCACAAATGCACCACTACACCACAACTAACAACAGCACAACAGCACAACTGCACCACTACACCACAACTGCACCACTACGCCACAACTAACAACACCACAACTGCTCCACTACGCCACAACTAACAACACCACAACTGCTCTACTACGCCACAACTAACAACGCCACAACTAACAACACCACAACTGCACCACTACGCCACAACTAACAACCCCACAACTGCACCACTACGCCACAACTAACAAAACCACAACTGCACCACTACGCCACAACTAACAACACCACAACTGCACCACTACGCCACCACTACGCCACAACTAACAACACCACAACTGCACCACTACGCCACAACTAACAACACCACAACTGCACCACTACGCCACAACTAACAACACCACAACTGCTCCACTACGCCACAACTAACAACACCACAACTAACAACACCACAACTGCACCACTACGCCACAACTAACAACACCACAACTACACCACTACGCCACAACTAACAACACCACAACTGCACCACTACACCACAACTGCACCACTACACCACAACTAACAACACCACAACTGCACCACTACACCACAACTAACAACACCTCAACTAACAACACCACAACTGCACCACTACGCCACAACTAACAACACCACAACTGCACCACTACACCACAACTAACAACACCACAACTTCACCACTACACTACAACTAACAACACCACAACTAACAACATCACAACTGCACCACTACGCCACAACTAACAACACCACAACTGCACCACTACACCACAACTAACAACACCACAACTGCACCACTACGCCACAACTAATAACACCACAACTGCACCACTACACCACAACTAACAACACCACAACTGCACCACTACGCCACAACTAACAACACCACAACTGCACCACTACACCACAACTAACAACACCACAACTGCACCACTACGCCACAACTAACAACACCACAACTGCACCACTACACCACAACTAACAACACCACAACTGCACCACTACACCACAACTAACCACACCACAAGTAACAACACCACAACTGCACCACTACGCCACAACTAACAACACCACAACTGCACCACTACGCCAAAACTAACAACACAACAACTGCACCACTACGCCACAACTAACAACACCACAACTGCACCACTACGCCACAACTAACAACCCAACAACTGCACCACTACGCCACAACTAACAACACCACAACTGCACCACTACGCTACAACTAACAACACCACAACTGCTCCACTACACCACAACTAACAACACCACAACTGCACCACTACGCCACAACTAACAACACCACAACTGCACCACTACACCACAACTAACAACACCACAACTGCTCCACTACGCCACAACTAACAACGCCACAACTAACAACACCACAACTAACAACCCCACAACTGCACCACTACGCCACAACTAACAACACCACAAATGCACCACTACACCACAACTAACAACAGCACAACAGCACAACTGCACCACTACACCACAACTGCACCACTACGCCACAACTAACAACACCACAACTGCTCCACTACGCCACAACTAACAACACCACAACTGCTCTACTACGCCACAACTAACAACGCCACAACTAACAACACCACAACTGCACCACTACGCCACAACTAACAACCCCACAACTGCACCACTACGCCACAACTAACAAAACCACAACTGCACCACTACGCCACAACTAACAACACCACAACTGCACCACTACGCCACCACTACGCCACAACTAACAACACCACAACTGCACCACTACGCCACAACTAACAACACCACAACTGCACCACTACGCCACAACTAACAACACCACAACTGCTCCACTACGCCACAACTAACAACACCACAACTAACAACACCACAACTGCACCACTACGCCACAACTAACAACACCACAACTACACCACTACGCCACAACTAACAACACCACAACTGCACCACTACACCACAACTGCACCACTACACCACAACTAACAACACCACAACTGCACCACTACACCACAACTAACAACACCTCAACTAACAACACCACAACTGCACCACTACGCCACAACTAACAACACCACAACTGCACCACTACACCACAACTAACAACACCACAACTTCACCACTACACTACAACTAACAACACCACAACTAACAACATCACAACTGCACCACTACGCCACAACTAACAACACCACAACTGCACCACTACACCACAACTAACAACACCACAACTGCACCACTACGCCACAACTAATAACACCACAACTGCACCACTACACCACAACTAACAACACCACAACTGCACCACTACGCCACAACTAACAACACCACAACTGCACCACTACACCACAACTAACAACACCACAACTGCACCACTACGCCACAACTAACAACACCACAACTGCACCACTACACCACAACTAACAACACCACAACTGCACCACTACACCACAACTAACCACACCACAAGTAACAACACCACAACTGCACCACTACGCCACAACTAACAACACCACAACTGCACCACTACGCCACAACTAACAACACAACAACTGCACCACTACGCCACAACTAACAACACCACAACTGCACCACTACGCCACAACTAACAACCCAACAACTGCACCACTACGCCACAACTAACAACACCACAACTGCACCACTACGCTACAACTAACAACACCACAACTGCTCCACTACACCACAACTAACAACACCACAACTGCACCACTACGCCACAACTAACAACACCACAACTGCACCACCACGCCACAACTAACAACCCAACAACTGCACCACTACGCCACAACTAACAACACCACAACTGCACCACTACGCTACAACTAACAACACCACAACTGCTCCACTACACCACAACTAACAACACCACAACTGCACCACCACGCCACAACTAACAACACCACAACTAACAACACCACAACTAACAACACCACAACTGCACCACTACGCCACAACTAACAACACCACAACTAACAACACCACAACTAACAACACCACAACTAACAACACCACAACTGCACCACTACGCCACAACTAACAACACCACAACTGCACCACTACGCCACAACTACAACACCACAACTGCACCACTACGCCACAACTAACAACACCACAACTGCACCACTACACTACAACTAACAACACCACAACTAACAACACCACAACTGCACCACTACGCCACAACTAACAACACCACAACTGCACCACTAGGCCACAACTAACAACACCACAACTGCACCACTACGCCACAACTAACAACACCACAACTGCACCACTACGCCACAACTAACAACACCACAACTGCACCACTACTCCACAACTAACAACACCACAACTGCACCACTACGCCACAACTACCAACACCACAACTGCACCACTACGCCACAACTAACAACACCACAACTGCACCACTACGCCACAACTAACAACACCACCACTGCACCACTACGGCACAACTACAACACCACAACTGCACCACTACGCCACAAATAACAACACCACAACTGCTCCACTACGCCACAACTAACAACACACCACAACTAACAACACCACAACTCACAACACCACAACTGCACCACTACGCCACAACTAACAACACCACAACTGCACCACTACGCCACAACTAACAACACCACAACTGCACCACTACACCACAACTAACAACACCACAACTGCACCACTACGCCACAACTAACAACACCACAACTGCACCACTACGCCACAACTAACAACACCACAACTGCACCACTACACCACAACTAACAACACCACAACTGCACCACTACGCCACAACTAACAACACCACAACTGCACCACTACACCACAACTAACAACACCACAACTGCACCACTACGCCACAACTAACAACACCACAACTGCACCACTACACCACAACTAACAACACCACAACTGCTCCACCACGCCACAACTAACAACACCACAACTAACAACACCACAACTAACAACACCACAACTGCACCACTACGCCACAACTAACAACACCACAACTAACAACACCACAACTAACAACACCACAACTAACAACACCACAACTAACAACACCACAACTGCACCACTACGCCACAACTAACAACACCACAACTGCACCACCACGCCACAACTAACAACACCACAACTGCACCACTACGCCACAACTAACAACACCACAACTGCACCACTACGCCACAACTAACAACACCACAACTGCACCACTACGCCACAACTACAACACCACAACTGCACCACAACGCCACAAATAACAACACCACAACTGCACCACTACACCACAACTAACAACACCACAACTGCACCACTACGCCACAACTAACAACACCACAACTGCACCACTACGCCACAACTAACAACACCACAACTGCACCACTACACCACAACTAACAACACCACAACTGCACCACTACGCCACAACTAACAACACCACAACTGCACCACTACACCACAACTAACAACACCACAACTGCACCACTACGCCACAACTAACAACACCACAACTGCTCCACTACGCCACAACTAACAACACCACAACTGCACCACTACACCACAACTAACAACACCACAACTGCACCACTACACCACAACTAACAACCCCACAACTAACAACACCACAACTAACAACACAACAACTGCACCACTACGCTACAACTAACAACACCACAACTGCTCCACTACGCCACAACTAACAACACCACAACTGCACCACTACACCACAACTAACAACACCACAACTGCACCACTACACCACAACTAACAACCCCACAACTAACAACACCACAACTAACAACACCACAACTAACAACACCACAACTGCACCACTACACCACAACTAACAACACCACAACTAACAACACCACAACTAACAACACCACAACTGCACCACTACGCCACAACTACAACACCACAACTGCACCACTACGCCACAATTAACAACACCACAACTGCACCACTACGCCACAACTAACAACACCACAACTGCTCCACTACGCCACAACTAACAACACCTCAAATGCACCACTACATCACAACTAACAACCCCACAACTGCACCACTACGCCACAACTAACAACACCACAACTGCACCACTACACCACAACTAACAACACCACAACTGCTCCACTACGCCACAACTAACAACGCCACAACTTTCAACACCACAACTAACAACCCCACAACTGCACCACTACGCCACAACTAACAACACCACAACTGCACCACTACACCACAACTAACAACAGCACAACTGCACCACTACACCACAACTAACAACCCCACAACTGCACCACTACGCCACAACTAACAACACCACAACTGCTCCACTACGCCACAACTAACAACACCACAACTGCTCCTCTACGCCACAACTAACAACGCCACAACTAACAACACCACAACTGCACCACTACGCCACAACTAACAACCCCACAACTGCACCACTACGCCACCACTACGCCACAACTAACAAAACCACAACTGCACCACTACGCCACAACTAACAACACCACAACTGCACCACTACGCCACAACTAACAACACCACAACTGCACCACTACGCCACAACTAACAACACCACAACTGCACCACTACGCCACAACTAACAACACCACAACTGCACCACTACACCACAACTGCACCACTACACCACAACTAACAACACCACAACTGCACCACTACACCACAACTAACAACACCTCAACTAACAACACCACAAATGCACCACTACGCCACAACTAACAACACCACAACTGCACCACTACACCACAACTAACAACACCACAACTGCACCACTACACTACAACTAACAACACCACAACTAACAACACCACAACTGCACCACTACGCCACAACTAACAACACCACAACTGCACCACTACACCACAACTAACAACACCACAACTGCACCACTACGCCACAACTAACAACACCACAACTAACCACACCACAAGTAACAACACAACAACTGCACCACTACGCCACAACTAACAACACCACAACTGCACCACTACGCCACAACTAACAACACAACAACTGCACCACTACGCCACAACTAACAACACCACAACTGCACCACTACGCCAAAACTAACAACCCAACAACTGCACCACTATGCCACAACTAACAACACCACAACTGCACCACTACGCCACAACTAACAACGCCACAACTGCTCCACTACACCACAACTAACAACACCACAACTGCACCACTACGCCACAACTAACAACACCACAACTGCACCACCACGCCACAACTAACAACCCTACAACTGCACCACTACGCCACAACTATCAACACCACAACTGCACCACCACACCACAACTAACAACACCACAACTGCACCACTACACCACAACTAACAACACCACAACTAACAACACCACAACTGCACCACTACGCCACAACTAACAACACCACAACTGCACCACTACGCCACAACTAACATCACCACAACTGCACCACTACGCCACAACTAACAACACCACAACTGCACCACTACGCCACAACTAACAACACCACAACTGCTCCACTACGCCACAACTAACAACACCACAACTGCACCACTCCGCCACAACTAACAACACCACAACTGTACCACTACACCACAACTAACAACCCCACAACTGCACCACTACGCCACAACTAACAACACCACAACCGCACCACTACACCACAACTAACAACACCACAACTAACAACACCACAACTGCACCACTACGCCACAACTAACAACACCACAACTGCACCACTACGCCACAACTAACAACACCACAACTGCACCACTACGCCACAACTAACAACACCACAACTGCACCACTACGCCACAACTAACAACACCACAACTGCACCACTACGCCACAACTAACAACACACCACAACTAACAACACCACAACTCAGAACACCACAACTGCACCACTACGCCACAACTAACAACACCACAACTGCACCACTACGCCACAACTAACAACACCACAACTGCTCCATTACGCCATAACTAACAACACCACTACTGCACCACTACACCACTACTAACAACACCACAACTGCACCAATACGCCACAACTAACAACACCACAACTGCTCCACTACGCCACAACTAACAACACCACAACTGCACCACTACGCCACAACTAACAACACCACAACTGCACCACTACGCCACAACTAACAACACCACAACTGCTCCACTACGCCACAACTAACAACACCACAACTGCACCACTACATCACAACTAACAACCCCACAACAGCACCACTACGCCACAACTAACAACACCACAACTGCACCACTACACCACAACTAACAACACCACAACTGCTCCACTACGCCACAACTAACAACGCCACAACTAACAACACCACAACTAACAACCCCACAACTGCACCACTACGCCACAACTAACAACACCACAAATGCACCACTACACCACAACTAACAACAGCACAACAGCACAACTGCACCACTACACCACAACTGCACCACTACGCCACAACTAACAACACCACAACTGCTCCACTACGCCACAACTAACAACACCACAACTGCTCTACTACGCCACAACTAACAACGCCACAACTAACAACACCACAACTGCACCACTACGCCACAACTAACAACCCCACAACTGCACCACTACGCCACAACTAACAAAACCACAACTGCACCACTACGCCACAACTAACAACACCACAACTGCACCACTACGCCACCACTACGCCACAACTAACAACACCACAACTGCACCACTACGCCACAACTAACAACACCACAACTGCACCACTACGCCACAACTAACAACACCACAACTGCTCCACTACGCCACAACTAACAACACCACAACTAACAACACCACAACTGCACCACTACGCCACAACTAACAACACCACAACTACACCACTACGCCACAACTAACAACACCACAACTGCACCACTACACCACAACTGCACCACTACACCACAACTAACAACACCACAACTGCACCACTACACCACAACTAACAACACCTCAACTAACAACACCACAACTGCACCACTACGCCACAACTAACAACACCACAACTGCACCACTACACCACAACTAACAACACCACAACTTCACCACTACACTACAACTAACAACACCACAACTAACAACATCACAACTGCACCACTACGCCACAACTAACAACACCACAACTGCACCACTACACCACAACTAACAACACCACAACTGCACCACTACGCCACAACTAATAACACCACAACTGCACCACTACACCACAACTAACAACACCACAACTGCACCACTACGCCACAACTAACAACACCACAACTGCACCACTACACCACAACTAACAACACCACAACTGCACCACTACGCCACAACTAACAACACCACAACTGCACCACTACACCACAACTAACAACACCACAACTGCACCACTACACCACAACTAACCACACCACAAGTAACAACACCACAACTGCACCACTACGCCACAACTAACAACACCACAACTGCACCACTACGCCACAACTAACAACACAACAACTGCACCACTACGCCACAACTAACAACACCACAACTGCACCACTACGCCACAACTAACAACCCAACAACTGCACCACTACGCCACAACTAACAACACCACAACTGCACCACTACGCTACAACTAACAACACCACAACTGCTCCACTACACCACAACTAACAACACCACAACTGCACCACTACGCCACAACTAACAACACCACAACTGCACCACCACGCCACAACTAACAACCCAACAACTGCACCACTACGCCACAACTAACAACACCACAACTGCACCACTACGCTACAACTAACAACACCACAACTGCTCCACTACACCACAACTAACAACACCACAACTGCACCACTACGCCACAACTAACAACACCACAACTGCACCACCACGCCACAACTAACAACCCCACAACTGCACCACTACGCCACAACTAACAACACCACAACTGCACCACCACACCACAACTAACAACACCACAACTGCACCACTACACCACAACTAACAACACCACAACTAACAACACCACAACTGCACCACTACGCCACAACTAACAACACCACAACTGCACCACTACGCCACAACTAACAACACCACAACTGCTCCACTACGCCACAACTAACAACACCACAACTGCACCACTACGCCACAACTAACAACACCACAACTGCACCACTACACCACAACTAACAACACCACAACTGCACCACTACGCCACAACTAACAACACCACAACTGCACCACTACACCACAACTAACAACACCACAACTGCTCCACTACACCACAACTAACAACACCACAACTGCACCACTACGCCACAACTAACAACACCACAACTGCACCACTACGCCACAACTAACAACACCACAACGGCACCACTACGCCACAACTAACAACACCACAACTGCACCACTACGCTACAACTAACAACACCTACAACTGCACCACTACGCCACAACTACAACACCACAACTGCACCACTACGCCACAACTAACAACACCACAACTGCACCACTACGCCACAACTAACAACACCACAACTGCACCACTACACCACAACTAACAACACCACAACTGCACCACTACGCCACAACTAACAACACCACAACTGCACCACTACACCACAACTGCACCACTACACCACAACTAACAACACCATAACTGCACCACTACGCCACAACTAACAACACCACAACTGCACCACTACGCCACAACTAACAACACCACAACTGCACCACTACACCACAACTAACAACACCACAACTGCACCACTACGCCACAACTAATAACACCACAACTGCACCACTACACCACAACTAAGAACCCCACAACTGCACCACAACGCCACAACTAACAACACGACAACTGCACCACTACGCCACAACTAACAACACCACAACTGCACCACTACGCAACAACTAACAACACCACAACTGCACCACTACGCCACCACTACGCCACAACTAACAACACCACAACTGCACCACTACGCCACAACTAACAACACCACAACTGCACCACTACGCCACAACTAACAACACCACAACTGCACCACTACGCCACAACTAACAACACCACAACTGCACCACTACGCCACCACTACGCCACAACTAACAACACCACAACTGCACCACTACGCCACCACTACGCCACAACTAACAACACCACAACTGCACCACTACGCCACCACTTCGCCACAACTAACAACACCACAACTGCACCACTACGCCACAACTAACAACACCACAACTGCACCACTACGCCACAACTAACAACACCACAACTGCACCACTACGCCACAACTAACAACCCCACAACTTCACCACTACGCCACAACTAACAACACCACAACTGCTCCACTACGCCACAACTAACAACACCACAACTAACAATACCAAAACTGCACCACTACACCACAACTAACAACACCACAACTGCACCACTACGCCACAACTAACAACACCACAACTGCACCACTACGCCACAACTAACAACACCACAACTGCACCACTACGCCTCAACTAACAACACCACTACTGCACCACTACGCCACAACTAACAACACCACAACTGCAACACTACGCCACAACTAACAACACCACAACTGCACCACTACGCCACAACTAACAAAACCACAACTGCACCACTACGCCACAACTACAACACCACAACTGCACCACTTCGCCACAACTAACAACACCACAACTGCACCACTACGCCACAACTAACAACACACCACAACTAACAACACCACAACTCAGAACACCACAACTGCACCACTACGCCACAACTAACAACACCACAACTGCACCACTACGCCACAACTAACAACACCACAACTGCTCCATTACGCCACAACTAACAACACCACAACTGCACCACTACACCACTACTAACAACACCCCAACTGCACCAATACGCCACAACTAACAACACCACAACTGCTCCACTACGCCACAACTAACAACACCACAACTGCACCACTACGCCACAACTAACAACACCACAACTGCACCACTACGCCACAACTAACAACACCACAACTGCTCCACTACGCCACAACTAACAACACCACAACTGCACCACTACATCACAACTAACAACCCCACAACTGCACCACTACGCCACAACTAACAACACCACAACTGCACCACTACACCACAACTAACAACACCACAACTGCTCCACTACGCCACAACTAACAACGCCACAACTAACAACACCACAACTAACAACCCCACAACTGCACCACTACGCCACAACTAACAACACCACAAATGCACCACTACACCACAACTAACAACAGCACAACTGCACCACTACACCACAACTAACAACCCCACAACTGCACCACTACGCCACAACTAACAACACCACAACTGCTCCACTACGCCACAACTAACAACACCACAACTGCTCCACTACGCCACAACTAACAACGCCACAACTAACAACACCACAACTGCACCACTACGCCACAACTAACAACCCCACAACTGCACCACTACGCCACCACTACGCCACAACTAACAAAATCACAACTGCACCACTACGCCACAACTAACAACACCACAACTGCACCACTACGCCACCACTACGCCACAACTAACAACACCACAACTGCACCACTACGCCACAACTAACAACACCACAACTGCACCACTACGCCACAACTAACAACACCACAACTGCTCCACTACGCCACAACTAACAACACCACAACTAACAACACCACAACTGCACCACTACGCCACAACTAACAACACCACAACTACACCACTACGCCACAACTAACAACACCACAACTGCACCACTACACCACAACTAACAACACCACAACTGCACCACTACACCACAACTAACAACACCTCAACTAACAACACCACAACTGCACCACTACGCCACAACTAACAACACCACAACTGCACCACTACACCACAACTAACAACACCACAACTTCACCACTACACTACAACTAACAACACCACAACTAACAACATCACAACTGCACCACTACGCCACAACTAACAACACCACAACTGCACCACTACACCACAACTAACAACACCACAACTGCACCACTACGCCACAACTAACAACACCACAACTGCACCACTACACCACAACTAACAACACCACAACTGCACCACTACGCCACAACTAACAACACCACAACTGCACCACTACACCACAACTAACAACACCACAACTGCACCACTACGCCACAACTAACAACACCACAACTGCACCACTACACCACAACTAACAACACCACAACTGCACCACTACACCACAACTAACCACACCACAAGTAACAACACCACAACTGCACCACTACGCCACAACTAACAACACCACAACTGCACCACTACGCCACAACTAACAACACAACAACTGCACCACTACGCCACAACTAACAACACCACAACTGCACCACTACGCCACAACTAACAACCCAACAACTGCACCACTACGCCACAACTAACAACACCACAACTGCACCACTACGCTACAACTAACAACACCACAACTGCTCCACTACGCTACAACTAACAACACCACAACTGCTCCACTACACCACAACTAACAACACCACAACTGCACCACTACGCCACAACTAACAACACCACAACTGCACCACCACGCCACAACTAACAACCCCACAACTGCACCACTACGCCACAACTAACAACACCACAACTGCACCACCACACCGCAACTAACAACACCACAACTGCACCACTACACCACAACTAACAACACCACAACTAACAACACCACAACTGCACCACTACGCCACAACTAACAACACCACAACTGCACCACTACGCCACAACTAACAACACCACAACTGCACCACTACACCACAACTAACAACACCACAACTAACAACACCACAACTGCACCACTACGCTACAACTAACAACCCCACAACTGCACCACTACGCCACAACTAACAACACCACAACTGCACCACTACACCACAACTAACAACACCACAACTGCTCCACTTCGCCACAACTAACAACACCACAACTGCACCAATACGCCACAACTAACAACACCACAACTGCACCACTACGCCACAACTAACAACACCACAACGGCACCACTACGCCACAACTAACAACACCACAACTGCACCACTACGCTACAACTAACAACACTACAACTGCACCACTACGCCACAACTACAACACCACAACTGCACCACTACGCCACAACTAACAACACCACAACTGCACCACTACGCCACAACTAACAACACCACAACTGCACCACTACACCACAACTAACAACACCACAACTGCACCACTACGCCACAACTAACAACACCACAACTGCACCACTACACCACAACTGCACCACTACACCACAACTAACAACACCATAACTGCACCACTACGCCACAACTAACAACGCCACAACTGCACCACTACGCCACAACTAACAACACCACAACTGCACCACTACACCACAACTGCACCACTACGCCACAACTAATAACACCACAACTGCACCACTACACCACAACTAAGAACCCCACAACTGCACCACTACGCCACAACTAACAACACGACAACTGCACCACTACGCCACAACTAACAACACCACAACTGCACCACTACGCAACAACTAACAACACCACAACTGCACCACTTCGCCACCACTACGCCACAACTAACAACACCACAACTGCACCACTACGCCACAACTAACAACACCACAACTGCACCACTACGCCACCACAACGCCACAACTAACAACACCACAACTGCACCACTACGCCACAACTAACAACACCACAACTGCACCACTACGCCACCACTACGCCACAACTAACAACACCACAACAGCACCACTACGCCACAACTAACAACACCATAACTGCACCACTACGCCACAACTAACAACAACATAACTGCACCACTACGCCACAACTAACAACCCCACAACTGCACCACTACGCCACAACTAACAACACCACAACTGCTCCACTACGCCACAACTAACAACACCACAACTAACAATACCACAACTGCACCACTACACCACAACTAACAACACCACAACTGCACCACTACGCCACAACTAACAACACCACAACTGCACCACTACGCCACAACTAACAACACCACAACTGCACCACTACGCCACAACTAACAACACCACAACTGCACCACTACGCCACAACTAACAACACCACAACTGCACCACTACGCCACAACTGACAACACCACAACTGCTCCACTACACCACAACTAACAACACCACAACTGCACCACTACGCCACAACTAACAACACCACAACTGCACCACTACGCCACAACTAACAACACCACAACTGCACCACTACACCACAACTAACAACACCACAACTGCACCACTACGCCACAACTAACAACACCACAACTGCACCACTACACCACAACTGCACCACTACACCACAACTAACAACACCATAACTGCACCACTACGCCACAACTAACAACGCCACAACTGCACCACTACGCCACAACTAACAACACCACAACTGCACCACTACACCACAACTAACAACACCACAACTGCACCACTACGCCACAACTAATAACACCACAACTGCACCACTACTACCACAACTAAGCAACACCACAACTGCACCACTACGCCACAACTAACAACACGACAACTGCACCACTACGCCACAACTAACAACACCACAACTGCACCACTACGCAACAACTAACAACACCACAACTGCACCACTACGCCACCACTACGCCACAACTAACAACACCACAACTGCACCACTACGCCACAACTAACAACACCACAACTGCACCACTACGCCACCACTACGCCACAACTAACAACACCACAACTGCACCACTACGCCACAACTAACAACACCACAACTGCACCACTACGCCACCACTACGCCACAACTAACAACACCACAACTGCACCACTACGCCACAACTAACAACACCACAACTGCACCACTACGCCACAACTAACAACAACACAACTGCACCACTACGCCACAACTAACAACCCCACAACTGCACCACTACGCCACAACTAACAACACCACAACTGCCTCCACTACGCCACAACTAACAACACCACAACTAACAATGCCACAACTGCACCACTACACCACAACTAACAACACCACAACTGCACCACTACGCCACAACTAACAACAACCACAACTGCACCACTACGCCACAACTAACAACACCACAACTGCACCACCTACGCCACAACTAACAACACCACAACTGCACCACTACGCCACAACTAACAACACACACCTGCAACACTACGCCACAACTAACAACACCACAACTGCACCACTACGCCACAACTATCAAAACCACAACTGCACCACTACGCCACAACTACAACACCACAACTGCACCACTTCGCCACAACTAACAACACCACAACTGCACCACTACGCCACAACTGACAACACCACAACTGCACCACTGCACCACAACTAACAACACCACAACTGCACCACTACGCCACAACTAACAACACCACAACTGCACCACTACACCACAACTAACAACACCACAACTGCACCACTACACCACAACTAACAACACCACAACTGCACCACTACGCCACAACTAACAACACCACAACTGCACCACTACGCCACAACTAACAACACCACAACTGCACCACTACACAACACAACTACCAACACCACAACTAACAACACCACAATCTGCACCACTACGCCACAACTAACAACACCACAACTGCACCACTACGCCACAACTAACAACACCACAACTGCACCACTACGCCACAACTAACAAACACCACAACTGCACCACTACTCCACAACTAACAACACCACTACGCCACCATACGCCACAACTAACAACACCACAACTGCACCACTACGCCTACAACTAACAACACCACAACTGCACCACTACGCCACCACTACGCCACAACTAAACAACACCACAACTGCACCACTACACCACAACTAACAACACCACAACTGCACCACTACGCCACAACTAACAACACCACAACTGCACTACTACGCCACAACTAACAACACCACAACTGCACCACTACGCCACAACTAACAACACCACAACTGCACCACTACGCCACAACTAACAACACCACAACTGCACCACTACGCCACAACTAACAACACCACAACTGTCACCACTACGCCACCACTACACCACAACTAACAACACCACAACTGCACCACTACACCACAACTAACAACACCACACTGCACCACTACGCCACAACTAACAACACCACAAACTGCACACTACGCCACAACTAACAACACGACAACTGCACCACTACGCCACAACTAACAACACCACAACTGCACCACTACGCACAACTAACAACACCACAACTGCACCACTGACCACACAACGCTGCACCACTACGCCACAACTAACAACACCACAAACGGCACCAGCTACCCACAACTACACACAACTAACCAACTCACCACCTAACGCCACCACTACACCACAACTAACAACACCGACAACTGCACCACCTACGCCACAACTACAACACCCACAACTGCAACCACTACGCCACCACGTCCCACAACTAACACACCACAACTGCACCACTACGCCACAACTAACAACACCACAACTGCACCACTACGCCACAACTAACAACACCACAACTGCACCACTACGCCACAACTGCACCACTACGCCACAACTAACAACACCACAACTGCACCACTACGCCACAACTGCACCACTACGCATCAACTAACAATTCCCACAACTGCACCACTACGCCACAACTAACAACACCACAACTGCTCCACTACGCCACAACTAACAACACCACAACTAACAATACCACAACTGCACCACTACACCACAACTAACAACACCACAACTGCACCACTACGCCACAACTAACAACACCACAACTGCACCACTACGCCACAACTAACAACACCACAACTGCACCACTACGCCACAACTAACAACACCACAACTGCACCACTACGCCACAAATAACAACACCACAACTGCAACACTACGCCACAACTAACAACACCACAACTGCACCACTACGCCACAACTAACAAACCACAACTGCACCACTACGCCACAACTACAACACACAACTACCACTCGCCACAACTAACAACACCACAACTGCACCACTACGCCACAAAACAACACCACAACTGCACCACTACACCACAACTAACAACACCACAACTGCACCACTACGCCACAACTAACAACACCACAACTGCACCACTACGCCACAACTAACAACACCACAACTGCACCACTACACCACAACTAACAACACCACAACTGCACCACTACGCCACAACTAACAACACCACAACTGCACCACTACGCCACAACTAACAACACCACAACTGCACCACTACACCACAACTAACAACACCACAACTAACAACACCACAACTGCACCACTACGCCACAACTAACAACACCACAACTGCACCACTACGCCACAACTAACAACACCACAACTGCACCACTACGCCACAACTAACAACACCACAACTGCACCACTACGCCACAAACTAACAACACCACTACGCCACCACTA
>NC_091152.1:59563271-59575880 GCF_040958095.1 Procambarus clarkii | reverse complement strand
CATACACTCTGGCCAGATGGTCGTCATACAGTACCCTGCACCATACACTCTGGCCAGATGGTCGTCATACAGTACCCTGCACCATACACTCTGGCCAGATGGTCGTCATACATTACCCTGCACCATACACTCTGGCCAGATGGTCGTCATGCAGTACCCTGCACCATACACTCTGGCCAGATGGTCGTCATGCAGTACCCTACACCATACACTCTGGCCAGATGGTCGTCATGCAGTACCCTGCACCATACCACTCTGGCCAGATGGTCGTCATGCAGTACCTACACCATACACTCTGCAGATGGTCGTCATACAGTACCCTGCACCATACACTCGGCCAGATGGTCGTCATACAGTACCCTGCACCATACACTCTGGCCAGATGGTCGTCATACAGTACCCTGCACCATACACTCTGGCCAGATGGTCGTCATACAATTACCCCTGCACCATACACTCTGGCCAGATGGTCGTCATGCAGTACCCTGCACCATACACTCTGGCCAGATGGTCGTCATGCAGTACCCTACACCATACACTCTGGCCAGATGGTCGTCATACAGTACCCTGCATCATACACTCACTACACTAGTCTTCCTGCCTAATACACTTTGAGTAATGAACCATATGATCTTACATTTACTCACTGACCTTCTGCCAATACCCTTTCAGTCACAGTCACTTCACTCAAACACCTGTATACTGTTTATCCTGTACATGTAGTCAGAACACTTTTCCTCCTGCTGGCTCTGGTCTCAACCCTAACTGAACCATCACATTTACAGGCCCTCTTTACTAATGGCTCCTGTGGCATCCTCTGGGAGGTTCTGGAGGTTCCAAAACCACTCAGAGGACTCAGTAATTCTGGGTTTGTGAATGTTTGTACCATCGTGGCTGAGTCTGTTAAGGCAGGCGTCAGGAATTATCTGGTCGCGTTCAAATCACTCCATTGACTCAAAATAATTTGATTTTCTTGTATGTATGTATGTATGTATGTATGTATGTGTGTATGTATGTATGTATGTATGTATGTATGTATGTATGTATATATATATATATATATATATATATATATATATATATATATATATATATATATATATATATATATATATATATATATATATATATATATATATTTATTGATTTTGAATGGTTATTTAACCATTTCTTTGAGACACACTACGCCAGGCCACCCTCCCCCCCCCCTCCCCCCCGTGTGGTCCACCACAGTTCTCTGGCAATAGTTAAGCTCACTATACCACCAATTTCTCGCACCATCGACCTGCACGATGGTGTGGAACTGTGTAAGTTTGTACTCACCTATTTGTACTGAACTATTTGTGCCTGCAGGATCGAGCATTGACTCCTGGATCCCGCCTTTCTTGCCGCCGGTTGTTAATAGCAATGACTCCTGTCCTATTTCCTAATCATATCTAGTTTTAAAAATTATGAATAGGGTTTGCTTCCACAACCTGCTCCGTAAGTGCATTCCATTTTTTCCTGAGTATTTGACATGTTCCTATTATATCCCTCCCTCTCCATTATTTTTTCAAGTGTTGTAAGGTTCAGTTCTTTCAGGTGCTCTTCATACCCCCCCATTCTCTGGGACGAGCCTCGTTGCAAACTTCTGAACCATTTCCAGTTTCCTTATGTGTTTCTTCAGGTGGGGACTGCATGATGGGACGGCATACTCTAAGACTGGCCTCACGTAGGCAGTGTAAAGCGCCCTAAATGTCTTCTTATTTAGATTTCTGAATGATGTTCAAACTTATGCCAGTGTAGATTATGCTGCTGTCGTTATCCTATTTATATGTGCCTGTAAATAAAGTCTGTAAATAAGAGCCTCCTCCCTATCTTTTTTCTTGAAAATTGGTACTACATTTGCCTTCTTCTAGCAATTGGGCAACTCTCCCGTCATAAGTGACTCATTAAAGTACCTTGCCAGAGGCACGCTGAGGGCCTGTGCTGCCTCTCTTAGTATACACGGTGATATATTGTCTGGTCCAACTGCTTTAGTTACATCCAGATCCTGTTTCAGTACTTCCTCTGCTTTCACTTCTATATCCGTTAGTCTCTCATCTTAGGTCATCTACTACATCTGCTAACAATGGGAGCTGCTCAGGCTCGGATGTGAGCACTCCATGGAAAATGGCATTCAGTGCCATACAGATTTCCTTGTCACTTTCTGTATATGCCCCTTCTGTTTTCCTTAGTCTTGCCACTTGGTTGTTTACCGACATTTTCCTTCTTATATGACTATGTAGTAATTTAGGATCTGTTTTCGCGTTGACTGCAATATCGTTCTCATAATTTATTTCCAAAACTCTTCTTATGTTAATGTAATCATTCCTAGCTCTGTTACATCTAATCCTGTTGTCCTCTGTCCTTTGTCTTCTGTACTTCCTCCACTCGCTCCTGCTTCTCATTTTTGCTTCCTGACACTGTCTATTAAACCATGGGTTATTATATTCCCTCTTACTTTTTCCATTACTGTTGGTATAAATCTCTCTTCAGCCTCCTTGCATTTCCATATGACTAAGTCTATCATATCTTGGACTGTTTTTTCTCTCATTTCTTCCTCCCACTGCACTTCTCCCAGAGAGTCCCTTATCCTCCTGTAGTCCTTTCCTCTAGTCAACTCTCCTTTCCCAGATCTCTTGTCCCATGGTCACAAGTTTGAATTCCATCATATAGTCAAAACTAGGACACAATGGTCGCTGGCCCCTAGACGTAATATATGCTCCAAATTCTCGATGTCGTCTACGTTCTGGGTGAAAATCAGGTCTTGTAAGATTGGTGCATCTCCTCCTCTTTCCCTTGTATCTTCCTTCACATGTTGTGTTAGGAAATTCCCGTCTATAGCGTCCATTAACTTTGCTCCCCACGCTTCCTCCCCGCCATGACGATTCCTTGATTCCCAATTGATCTCTCTGTGAGTGAGGTCCCCATGACCAGATGTTTCGCTCTCATTCTGTGAGCTATTGTTGCTGCCTTCTGCAGTTCATCTATACATGCCTTGTTGTAGTCATCATACTCCTGCCTGGGCCTTCTACTGTTTGTAGATTATCAAGATCACAATCTACTTCCCATATGCTGTCAGAGTTCCATGTATGGAGCTTGTGCTTTCATTTGTAACCCGATTTTCCAAGTCTTCCAACTTCCATTTCCGCGTTATTAGGAATGCCACTTCCCCTCCCTGTCTCTGTGCCCTTTCTTTTCTTATCACTTGGTACCCCTCTGGAAAGATTGCATCCGAGATCATGCCATTTATTTTAGTTTCCACTAATGTAATTATGTCAAGATCTGCCTCAATAACTCTTTCTTTGTGTGTGTGTGTGTGTGTATGTGTGTGTGTGTGTGTGTGTGTGTGTGTGTGTGTGTGTGTGTGTGTGTGTGTGTGTGTGTGTGTGTGTGTGTGTGTGTGTGTGTGTGTGTGTGTATGTGTGTGTGTGTGTGTATTCACCTATTTGTGCTTGCAGGGGTTGAGCTTTGTCTCTTTGGTCCCGCCTCTCAACTGTCAATCAACTGGTGTACAGATTCCTGAGCCTATTGAGCTCTATCATACCTACCTTTGAAACTGTGTATGGAGTCAGCCTCCACCACATCACTTCCTAGTGCATTCCACTTCTTAACTACTCTGACACTGAACAAATTCTTTCTAATGTCTCTGTGGCTCATTTGGGTACTAAATTTCCACCTGTGTCCCCTTGTTCGTGTCCCACCCGTGCTGAAGAGTTCGTCTTTGTTCACCCTGTCAATTCCCCTGAGAATTTTGTAGGTGGTTATCATATCTCCCCCTACTCTTCTGTTTTTCAGGGACGTGAGGTTCAGCTTCTGCAGCCTTTCCTCGCAGCTCATACCTCTCAGTTCCGGGACAAGTCTGGTGGCATTCCACTGAACTTTCTCTAACTTTGTCTTGTATGGAGATATGGACTCCAGGTTGGAGCTGCATATTCCAGGATTGGCCTGACATAAGTGGTATACAGGGTCCTGAACGATTCCTTACACAAGTTTCTAATGGCAGTTCTTCTGTTGGCCAGTCAAGCATATGCCGCTGATGATATCATTTTGATGTGGGTCTCTGGGGACTGATTCGGTGTGATATCAAACCCCAGATCTTTCTTTCTATTTGACTCTTGCAGGATTTCACCTCCCAGATGGTACCTTGTGTTCAGCCTTCTGCTCTCTTCGCCTAATTTTATTACTTTACACTTTCCTGAGTAAAACTTTAGCAGCCACTGTCTAGACCATTCCACCAGTTTGTCCAGGTCATCCTGTAGTCTCTGTCTCTCTTCATCTGTCTTGATTCTTCTTATAATTTTTGCTTCATCTGCAAACATTGAGAGGAATGAGTCTATACCCTCTCGAAGATCATTTTACATATATTAGAAACAGGATGGGTCCAAGTACAGAGCCCTGTGGGACTCTGCTGGTGACATTTCGCCACTCAGATGTCTCTCCCCTTCACAGTTACTCGCTGTTTCCTGTTGCTTAGATACTCCCTTATTCACTGGGGCACCTTACCTTTTACTCCTGCCTGTTGCTCCTTCTTTTCTAACAGCCTTTTATGGTTTACTGTGTCAAAGGCTTTCTGACAGTCCAAGAAAATGCATTCGGCCCACCCTTCTCTTTCTTGCCTAATTTGTGTTGCCTGGTCATAGAATTCTATTAAACCTGTGAGGCACGATTTACCATCTCTGAACCCATGTTGGTGGTGTGTCACAAAACTATTTCTCTCCAGATGCTCTACAAGCTTTTTCCTCACGATCTTCTCCATCACCTTGTATGGTATACAAGTTAGGGAAACTGGCCTGTAATTCAGTGCCTCTTGCCTGTCACCCTTCTTGTATATTGGGACTACGTTTCCTGTCTTCCAGCTTTCCGGTAGGTCTCCTGTTACTAGTGACCTGTTATACACCATAGAGAGTGGCACACTTAGTGCTTCTGCACCTTCTTTTAGTATCCACGGTGAGATTCTGTCAGGCCCAATAGCCTTTGTCACATTTAGCTCCAACAGATTCCTTTTGACCTCATCACTGGTGAGGTCAAATTCTTCCAAGGTTGCTTGGTTTGCCTCATTTAGTGCAGGGGCTTCTCCTTGTTCTATTGTGAAGCCTTCCTGGAATCTCTTGTTGAGTTCTTCACTCACCTCCTTGATCTCTGTGTATCTGTTCTCCCCTTTTCTCAGTTTCTTCACTTGTTCCTTCACCGCTGTCGCTGTGGAGCAGCTTTGGCTGGGTCTTAGCTTTACTTGCAATGTCATTTTTATACTGTCTCTCAGCTTCCCTCCTCACACCGAGGTACTCATTTCTGTCCCTTTGGTATCTCTCCCTGCTCTCTGGTGTTCTGTTGTGCCTGTAGTTTCTCCATGTTCTTTTACTCAATTGCTTTGCTACCTTTAATTCCTGGTTGAACCATGGATTATTCTGTTGCTTTTAATTTTTCTCTTTTTGAGCCGGGATAAACCTGTCTGCAGCTTCCTGGCACTTCTGGGTGACATAATCCATTATATCATAAACAGTCTTTTCTGTATAGGATATACAGAAATTATACAGAATTCTGTTTCCCATGGTATTCCCCTGAGGAAGTTCCTCATCTCGTCATAATTTTCCTCTTCGGTATTTTAGTCTTTTTCCTTCCAATCCCATTCTTGGATAGGTTATCCCTAACCTAACCAGATGCTCATACGTCAATACACTGTGGTCACTCTGCCTGACCACCCTGTGTGGGCAGGGAGAGAGGTGACGGGGGAAGGGAGAGTGTGGGCAGGGAGAGAGGTGACGGGGGAAGGGAGAGTGTGGGCAGGGAGAGAGGTGACGGGGGAAGGGAGAGTGTGGGCAGGGAGAGAGGTGACGGGGGAAGGGAGAGTGTGGGCAGGGAGAGAGGTGACGGGGGAAGGGAGAGTGTGGGCAGGGAGAGAGGTGACGGGGGAAGGGAGAGTGTGGGCAGGGAGAGAGGTGACGGGGGAAGGGAGAGTGTGGGCAGGGAGAGAGGTGACGGGGAAGGGAGAGTGTGGGCAGGGAGAGAGGTGACGGGGGAAAGGAGAGTGTGGGCAGGGAGAGAGGTGACGGGGGAAGGGAGAGTGTGGGCAGGGAGAGAGGTGACGGGGGAAGGGGAGAGTGTGGGCAGGGAGAGTGTGGGCAGGGAGAGTGTGGGCAGGGAGAGAGGTGACGGGGGAAGGGAGAGTGTGGGCAGGGAGAGAGGTGACGGGGGAAGGGAGAGTGTGGGCAGGGAGAGAGGTGACGGGGGAAGGGAGAGTGTGGGCAGGGAGAGAGGTGACGGGGGAAGGGAGAGTGTGGGCAGGGAGAGTGTGGGCAGGGAGAGAGGTGACGGGGGAAGGGAGAGTGTGGGCAGGGAGAGAGGTGACGGGGGAAGGGAGAGTGTGGGCAGGGAGAGAGGTGACGGGGGAAGGGAGAGTATGGGCAGGGAGAGAGGTGACGGGAGAAGGGAGAGTGTGGGCAGGGAGCGAGGTGACGAGGGAAAGGAGAGTGTGGGCAGGGAGAGTGTGGGCAGGGAGAGAGGTGACGGGGGAAGGGAGAGCGTGGGCAGGGAGAATGTGGGCAGGCAGAGTGTGGGCAGGGAGAGAGGTGACGGGGTAAGGGAGAGTGTGGGCAGGGAGAGTGTGGGCAGGGAGAGTGTGGGCAGGGAGAGAGGTGACGAGGGAAAGGAGAGTGTGGGCAGGGAGAGTGTGGGCAGGGAGAGTGAGGACAGGGAGAGAGGTGACGGGGGAAAGGAGAGTATGAACAGGGAGAGTGTGGGCAGGGAGAGAGGTGACAGGGAAGGGAGAGTGTGGGCAGAGAGAGAGGTGACAGGGAAAGGAGAGTGAGGGCAGGGAGAGAGGTGACGGGGGAAGGGAGAGTGTGGGCAGGGAGAGGGGTGACGAGGGAAGGGAGAGTGTGGGCAGGGAGAGAGGTGACGGGGGAAGGGAGAGTGTGGGCAGGAAGAGAGGTGACAGGGCAGGGAGAGTGTGGGCAGGGAGAGAGGTGACGGGGGAAGAGAGAGAGTGTGGGCAGGGAGAGAGGTGACGGGGGAAGGGAGAGCGGTGACGGGGACAGGGAGAGAGGTGGCGGGGAAGGGAGAGTGTGGGCAGGGAGAGAGGTGACAGGGAGTGAGAGTGTGGGCAGGGAGAGAGGTGACAGGGAAGGGAGAGTGTGGGTAGGGAGAGTGTGGGTAGGGAGAGTGTGGGCAGGGAGAGAGGTGACAGGGAAGGGAGAGTATGGGCAGGGAGAGTGTGGGCAGGGAGAATGTGGGCAGGGAGAGAGGTGACAGGGAAGGGAGAGTGTGGGTAGGGAGAGTGTGGGTAGGGAGAGTGTGGGCAGGGAGAGAGGTGACAGGGAAGGGAGAGTATGGGCAGGGAGAGTGTGGGCAGGGAAAATGTGGGCAGGGAGAGAGGTGACAGGGAAGGGAGAGTGTGGGCAGGGAGAGTGTGGGCAGGGAGAGTGTGGACAGGGAGAGTGTGGGCAGGGAGAGAGGTGACGGGGGAAGGAAGAGTGTGGGTAGGGAGAGTGTGGGCAGGGAGAGAGGTGACGGGGAAGGGAGAGTGTGGGCAGGGAGATAGGTGACGGGGGAAGGGAGAGTGTGGGTAGGGAGAGTGTGGGCAGGGATAGAGGTGACAGGGAAGGGTGAGTGTGGGCAGGGAGAGAGGTGACAGGGGAAGGGAGAGTGTGGGCAGGGAGAGAGGTGACGGGGGTAGGGAGAGTGTGAGCAGGGAGAGAGGTGACTGGGGAAGGGAGAGTGTGGGCAGGGAGAGAGGTGACAGTGAAGGGAAAGTGTGGGCAGGGAGAGTGTGGGCAGGGAGAGTGTGGGCAGGGAGAGAGGTGACGGGGGAAGGGAGAGTGTGGGCAGGGAGAGAGGTGACGGGGGAAGGGAGAGTGTGGGCAGGGAGAGAGGTGACAGGGAAGGGAGAGTGTTTGCAGGGAGAGAGGTGACGGGGGAAGGGAGAGTGTGGGCAGGGAGAGAGTGGGTGGGAGAGTGTGGGCAAGGAGAGTGTGGGCAGGGAGAGAGGTGACGGAGGAAGGGAGAATGTGGGCAAGGAGAGAGGTGACAGGGGAAGGGAAAGTGTGGGAAGGGAGAGTGTGGGCAGGGAGAGAGGTGACGGGGGAAGGGAGAGTGTGGGCAGGGAGAGTGTGGGCAGGGAGAGAGGTGACGGGGGAAGGGAGAGTGTGGGCAGGGAGAGTGTGGGCAGGGAGAGAGGTGACAGGGAAGGGAGAGTGTGGGCAGGGAGAGTGTGGGCAGGGAGAGAGGTGACGGGGGAAGGGAGAGTGTTGGCAGGGAGAGAGGTGACGGGGAAAGGAGAGTGTGGGCAGGGAGAGAGGTGACAGGGAAGGGAGAGTGTGGGCAGGGAGAGAGGTGACGGGGGAAGGGAGAGTGTGGGCAGGGAGAGAGGTGACGTGGGAAGGGAGAGTGTGGGCAGGGAGAGTGTGGGCAGGGAGAGAAGTAACGGGGAAGGGAGAGTGTGGGTAGGGAGAGTGTGGGCAGGGAGAGAGGTAACGGGGGAAGGGAGAGTGTGGGCAGGGAGAGAGGTGACAGGGAAGGGAGAGTGTGGGCAGGGAGAGAGGTGACGGGGGAAGGGAGAGTGTGGGCAGGGAGAGAGGTGACGGGGGAAGGGAGAGTGTGGGCAGGGAGAGAGGTGACAAGGAAGGGAGAGTGTGGGCAGGGAGAGAGGTGACGGGGGAAGGGAGAGTGTGGGCAGGGAGAGAGGTGACGGAGGAAGGGAGAATGTGGGCAGGGAGAGAGGTGACAGGGGATGGGAAAGTGTGGGAAGGGAGAGTGTGGGAAGGAAGAGTGTGGGCAGTGAGAGAGGTGACGGGGGAAGGGAGAGTGTGGACAGGGAGAGAGGTGACGGGGGAAGAGAGAGTGTGGGCAGGGAGAGAGGTGACGGGGAAGGGAGAGTGTGTGCAGGGAGAGAGATGACGTTGGAAGGGAGTGTGGGCAGGGAGAGAGGTTACAGGGAAGGGAGAGTGTGGGCAGGGAGAGAGGTGACGGGGGAAGGGAGAGTGTGGGCAGGGAGAGAGGTGACGGGGTAAGGGAGAGTGTGGGCAGGGAGAGTGTGGGCAGGGAGAGTGTGGGCAGGGAGAGTGTGGGCAGGGAGAGAGGTGACAGGGAAGGGAGAGTGTGGGCAGGGAGAGAGGTGACGGGGGAAGGGAGAGTGTGGGCAGGGAGAGAGGTGACGGGGGCAGGGAGAGAGGTGACGGGGGAAGGGAGAGTGTGGGCAGGGAGAGTGTGGGCAGGGAGAGTGTGGGCAGGGAGAGTGTGGGCAGGGAGAGAGGTGGCAGGGAAGGGAGAGTGTGGGCAGGGAGAGAGGTGACGGGGGAAGGGAGAGTGTGGGCAGGGAGAGAGGTGACGGGGTAAGGGAGAGTGTGGGCAGGGAGAGTGTGGGCAGGGAGAGAGGTGACGGGGAAAGGGAGAGTGTGGGCAGGGAGAGAGGTGACGGGGGAAGGGAGAGTGTGGGCAGGGAGAGAGGTGACGGGGTAAGGGAGAGTGTGGGCAGGGAGAGTGTGGGCAGGGAGAGAGGTGACGGAGGAAGGGAGAATGTGGGCAGGGAGAGAGGTGACAGGGGAAGGGAAAGTGTGGGAAGGGAGAGTGTGGGCAGGGAGAGAGGTGACGGGGGAAGGGAGAGAGATGACGTTGGAAGGGAGAGTGTGGGCAGGGAGAGAGGTGACGGGGGAAGGGAGAGTGTGGGCAGGGAGAGAGGTGACAGGGAAGGGAGAGTGTGGGCAGGGAGAGTGTGGGCAGGGAGAGAGGTGACGGGGGAAGGGAGAGTGTTGGCAGGGAGAGAGGTGACGGGGAAAGGAGAGTGTGGGCAGGGAGAGAGGTGACAGGAAAGGGAGAGTGTGGGCAGGGAGAGAGGTGACGGGGGAAGGGAGAGTGTGGGCAAGGAGAGAGGTGACGTGGGAAGGGAGAGTGTGGGCAGGGAGAGAGGTAACGGGGAAGGGAGAGTGTGGGCAGGGAGAGTGTGGGCAGGGAGAGAGGTAACGGGGGAAGGGAGAGTGTGGGCATGGAGAGAGGTGACGGGGGAAGGGAGAGTGTGGGCAGGGAGAGAGGTGACGGGGGAAGGGAGAGTGTGGGCAGGGAGAGAGGTGACGGGGGAAGGGAGAGTGTGGGAAGGGAGAGTGTGGGCAGGGAGAGTGTGGGCAGGGAGAGAGGTGGCAGGGAAGGGAGAGTGTGGGCAGGGAGAGAGGTGACAGGGAAGGGAGAGTGTGGGCAGGGAGAGAGGTGACAGGGAAGGGAGAGTGTGGGCAGGGAGAGAGGTGACTGGGAAGGGAGAGTCTGGGCAGGGAGAGAGGTGACGGGGGAAGGGAGAGTGTGGGCAAGGAGAGAGGTGACAGGGAAGGGAGAGTGTGGGCAGGGAGAGAGGTGACGGGGGAAGGAAGAGTGTGGGTAGGGAGAGTGTGGGCAGGGAGAGAGGTGACGGGGAAGGGAGAGTGTGGGCAGGGAGATAGGTGACGGGGGAAGGGAGAGTGTGGGTAGGGAGAGTGTGGGCAGGGATAGAGGTGACAGGGAAGGGTGAGTGTGGGCAGGGAGAGAGGTGACAGGGGAAGGGAGAGTGTGGGCAGGGAGAGAGGTGACGGGGGTAGGGAGAGTGTGAGCAGGGAGAGAGGTGACTGGGGAAGGGAGAGTGTGGGCAGGGAGAGAGGTGACAGTGAAGGGAAAGTGTGGGCAGGGAGAGTGTGGGCAGGGAGAGTGTGGGAAGGGAGAGTGTGGGCAGGGAGAGAGGTGACGGGGGAAGGGAGAGTGTGGGCAGGGAGAGAGGTGACAGGGAAGGGAGAGTGTTTGCAGGGAGAGAGGTGACGGGGGAAGGGAGAGTGTGGGCAGGGAGAGAGTGGGTGGGAGAGTGTGGGCAAGGAGAGTGTGGGCAGGGAGAGAGGTGACGGAGGAAGGGAGAATGTGGGCAAGGAGAGAGGTGACAGGGGAAGGGAAAGTGTGGGAAGGGAGAGTGTGGGCAGGGAGAGAGGTGACGGGGGAAGGGAGAGTGTGGGCAGGGAGAGTGTGGGCAGGGAGAGAGGTGACGGGGGAAGGGAGAGTGTGGGCAGGGAGAGTGTGGGCAGGGAGAGAGGTGACAGGGAAGGGAGAGTGTGGGCAGGGAGAGTGTGGGCAGGGAGAGAGGTGACGGGGGAAGGGAGAGTGTTGGCAGGGAGAGAGGTGACGGGGAAAGGAGAGTGTGGGCAGGGAGAGAGGTGACAGGGAAGGGAGAGTGTGGGCAGGGAGAGAGGTGACGGGGGAAGGGAGAGTGTGGGCAGGGAGAGAGGTGACGTGGGAAGGGAGAGTGTGGGCAGGGAGAGTGTGGGCAGAGAGAGTGTGGGCAGGGAGAGAAGTAACGGGGAAGGGAGAGTGTGGGTAGGGAGAGTGTGGGCAGGGAGAGAGGTAACGGGGGAAGGGAGAGTGTGGGCAGGGAGAGAGGTGACAGGGAAGGGAGAGTGTGGGCAGGGAGAGAGGTGACGGGGGAAGGGAGAGTGTGGGCAGGGAGAGAGGTGACGGGGGAAGGGAGAGTGTGGGCAGGGAGAGAGGTGACAAGGAAGGGAGAGTGTGGGCAGGGAGAGAGGTGACGGGGGAAGGGAGAGTGTGGGCAGGGAGAGAGGTGACGGAGGAAGGGAGAATGTGGGCAGGGAGAGAGGTGACAGGGGATGGGAAAGTGTGGGAAGGGAGAGTGTGGGAAGGAAGAGTGTGGGCAGGGAGAGAGGTGACGGGGGAAGGGAGAGTGTGGACAGGGAGAGAGGTGACGGGGGAAGAGAGAGTGTGGGCAGGGAGAGAGGTGACGGGGGAAGGGAGAGTGTGTGCAGGGAGAGAGATGACGTTGGAAGGGAGTGTGGGCAGGGAGAGAGGTTACAGGGAAGGGAGAGTGTGGGCAGGGAGAGAGGTGACGGGGGAAGGGAGAGTGTGGGCAGGGAGAGAGGTGACGGGGTAAGGGAGAGTGTGGGCAGGGAGAGTGTGGGCAGGGAGAGTGTGGGCAGGGAGAGTGTGGGCAGGGAGAGAGGTGACAGGGAAGGGAGAGTGTGGGCAGGGAGAGAGGTGACGGGGGAAGGGAGAGTGTGGGCAGGGAGAGAGGTGACGGGGGAAGGGAGAGTGTGGGCAGGGAGAGTGTGGGCAGGGAGAGTGTGGGCAGGGAGAGTGTGGGCAGGGAGAGTGTGGGCAGGGAGAGAGGTGGCAGGGAAGGGAGAGTGTGGGCAGGGAGAGAGGTGACGGGGGAAGGGAGAGTGTGGGCAGGGAGAGAGGTGACGGGGTAAGGGAGAGTGTGGGCAGGGAGAGTGTGGGCAGGGAGAGAGGTGACGGGGAAAGGGAGAGTGTGGGCAGGGAGAGAGGTGACGGGGGAAGGGAGAGTGTGGGCAGGGAGAGAGGTGACGGGGTAAGGGAGAGTGTGGGCAGGGAGAGTGTGGGCAGGGAGAGAGGTGACGGAGGAAGGGAGAATGTGGGCAGGGAGAGAGGTGACAGGGGAAGGGAAAGTGTGGGAAGGGAGAGTGTGGGCAGGGAGAGAGGTGACGGGGGAAGGGAGAGAGATGACGTTGGAAGGGAGAGTGTGGGCAGGGAGAGAGGTGACGGGGGAAGGGAGAGTGTGGGCAGGGAGAGAGGTGACAGGGAAGGGAGAGTGTGGGCAGGGAGAGTGTGGGC